>NC_023752.2:27453760-27753760 GCF_000499845.2 Phaseolus vulgaris
CATTTGGGAAGTTCGAAAAGAAGAAGGTTGTGTAGTCATTTGCAGCCCCTTAATCTCTATACCGTTCTGAACGTCCTCTGCTTTGAACTCTTCTTTGTTCCCCCACCTGAAAGTTTCTCCATTCTTCACTCTCTTCCTTTCCAACAACCCTATGCTCCATTCACATAAACACCTAGAAGGTTCTTGAAAGAGTATATTTATTATTTATATTTATCCTTTATAGCGTGAATTTTTGTGAGACTATAATTAACTTATTTAATATTTCATTGTATTAGCATGGACTAGATCAATATTATCTTTCAATAAATATTTAAATTTTATAATTTTTGAGTCACCAATCTGAAGTTATACGTTCCCATAATTAATTAATGTTCACTATATAACGTTTGTCTTAGTGTAAGTTTAGTTGAAGCTAGTAATGTCTATTGGGAGCCGACACAATGTCATAACATCCACTTATGGGAAGTTGTTTGTTGGTTTCTTGACCAACCCAAAACGAATGCTAATCATAAGTTGGCGTTGATTATTTATCGTTTATTTCGATTTTTAGTAGACGCTAAGTTTAGATTTCTTGTAGTGCATTTAAACGAGTTACTTCATTACTTATAAAAAGATCACGTTGTTTTGAAAATAGATATTTTGCATGAGATAAACGAGAGCTACTTAGTCTCTTCCTTGACTTCTCCTCTCTCCTCCACCTTCCATTTTTTTTTTAAATCTTATTCTTCTTTTCTTTCTCACACTTTCCATTCGCCAATCTCTCTATGACGATAATTTCTTCATATGGCAATGACAAGTTTTAATGTCAAAGGATTGAAGCTACTCAAATCTATGGAAGGCCAAGATCTACCAATCAAATATCACTACAAGAAAGTCATCAAATAGAAACAAAATTTAGAGACAAAAAAATTAGTTACTATATTGTCTAAATTAGATACTATTTTAGAGATTAAAATATTATTCGTATCTAAAGTGGTTTCCATTATTAATAAAAAAAATTATAAAATAGTTTCTAAATTGATATCTAAATTAACTACCAAGATTCTAACTACTAATATTTTATATTCTAAATTAGTTTCTAAAAGACTAATAGAAATTAATTTATAAGATAAAGTAATAAGTAGTTAAAACCTTGGTAGTTAATGGTTAGATACCAATTTAGGAACTATTTTATAAATTTTTTATTAATAATAAAAACTATTTTAGATACCAATAATTTTTTTAATTTATAAAATGGTCTCTAATTTAGTCAAATAACAATAATTATTTTTGTATTTAAGATTACACTACAAGAAAATCAAATAGAAACCAATTTTAGAAACAAAAAACAATTAGTTGTTATAGTGACTAAATTAGAGACTAAAAATATTTTTGGTTTCTAAATTAGTTTCTATTATTGTTAAATGATTTATAAATTGATATCTAATTAGTAACCAAAGTTTTTGTTACCAAATTTAGAATCTAAATAATTGGTAGTTAAAACCTTGGTAACTAATTAGATATCAATTTAAAAACTATTTAATAATAATAGAAACTAATTTAGAAACCAAATTTTTTTGTAGTTTCTAAAATATCTCTAATTTAATCACTATAGCAACTAATTATTTTTTTTCTTTTAAATTAATTTTTATTTCATGATTTTCTTGTAATATTAATTTATATTTAATATTTTTTTTAGTGTATCTTACATTCGACAATGCCATCACTAATAACATCAATCAAGAATATGTCAACTATGAATAACAAAATCAACTCCTATTGCTCGGCTATTAGCTTCAATGATCACGTCAATTTTTCCAAAATGGTTGGTCAAGAATTAATACAAAAAATTGTAAAAATCTTATAAAATTATATTAAACATTAATATTAACAACCTTAGTATTGGAGTAATTTTTTTTTATAATAAATGCCTAAATTAATTTTCCACTGTAACCCTAACAAAATCAAAAGTATAACATTACTTAGATAGATGCACAATATCACTTGTTTGTTCATATTTTGGGATTAACTAAATAAACCTCAAATGAGGGTATTACATCTTTAATTTCCCAGTGGGGGCATTCCATTGGTTTGGTTTTCATAAAAAACATTTCAGTGTTTTTTTTTTGTAATTTAATTTAGTGCAATTTAAAACAACTTAGTTTTTTTTAACTCCCCTGCTAAAAATTATACATAATTTTTTTTTATTTTTATGTTTTTGTGGAGAAGGTTTCTTTTTCATTAAATATATGATGAAACAATTTAGCTCACCTAATCTTAGGTTTTACGAAACAACTTGAGCATAAGGAATCCAAAGTAAATTTTGATAGATCTTTATGTCAAAATTAATTTCATTTGAGTTGGATGAAACAAGGGGAAAACAAGATTTTGAAAACTAATGTTCATAATGTAACACAATCTCTATTTTTGCATCAAGAACACAAAGTGGGAGAAAAAAAAAACTATAGAATAGAATCCCTCACTTGATTCTCTCTCTTTTTTTTTTTTTTTTTTTTTCTAATTTCTCTTTCCGAGTGAAATTTAAGAATGTTTTAGTGTGGAATATCATGTATTCAAGAATCTCTTGTACCATTTACCAGCAATCGTTGGGCAACGCTTGAGATTATTTTTGAAATCAACATGAATAATTCCCCAATTCTGGGAAAAGCCAGCTCTGAATTCAAAGGTATCAAATGCAGCCCATACGAAATAACCACCAACTCTTACACCATTGCTATTGATAAAAACATTCAAAACATGAACATTAGTGGTTACTTAACAACATCCAACACACTCATTCATTCAAGAAATATTTTAAGTAAAATCACCTTAATTGGAACATTAAATTTACAATATTTGGCTGGCTATAGACATTTGTTTTCAACATTTACATCTAATAAATATTCAATGAACTTGACCTTCTGAAATTAAATAATTATATAACTATAGTTATTAATTAAAAATATCAACTTATAAATCATTAAAAAACTATTAACATTCTCTCAATTAACTTTTCATTAAATCAAAAACATATTTAACCACTTGTCAAATGTATCTAACAATAAGTTTTTTTTATTCATTTTCCTCTTACAAAATAAAAATAGACACCATAACAAAAGGAAAAATATAAAACAAATATATATATATATATATATATATATTCATTTTGTAAATATTTATGTTTCCATATTATGCTATGATATAATATAACATAATATATATTTCCATAAAGAAAAAAGAAGATTTCATTTCAAAAATAATAGTTGATAATGTTTCATATACTTATATAATAGAGAACTTACTCAATTGCTGCTTTGGTATAATTTAAATGTGTGGCTAAATATTTGATCCGATGTATATCTTTCAATGGATTTGTGATGTTGAATGAAGGAATACCTACAGGAAGAATGACAAAAGCATATTATAAAGTCTTTTTTATTTGAAATTATAGATATTTAATGTGAAAATAATGAATCATTGTTTCACAAACCATTCTCAGTTATGTAGATCTTGGGATTTTGGTACTTTTTCTTAATGTGTTGTAAAATGTTATATAATCCTTCTGAATAGACAAAAGTGTGACTACGCTTATCCTACAAAATATGAACATTCAAAAATGTTAAAAAATATTTTATTATTAACCTATAACATTCTTCTAATGATTGTCTCACCAAGTAACCAAGGTAGTTTCCTTCTGCATTGAAATCTATAGAGAAAAATAGAGAAGAATTATTGATTTGATCCATCATGGTCTCTTTTAATCCAATTAGTAGAATATAGTAAGAAAAAACTCACCTTCTGATCTTGCTAAGGCATCATAATTATCTGATAAAGTTATATTTGTTTTGTTTGTTTCATGTTTAGCAAAATGAGAAGTGTAATAATTAATTCCAATGAAATCTATGCTTCCTGCGACCATTTTTTTCTCATCTTCTGTGAAATTGGGTAGTCTATTCCCCACTAATTCTCTCATGATTTTTGGATAATCTCCATAGACTACTGGGTCTAAAATCCTGTTTGTTGAAATGTATAAACACAATAACTTTGTTCATACGTCAATAGTTAAAGAAATAGAACTAAGATATTGAACTAAAAAAGGCTTAATTAATAGAACTAACCATCCAATAAGGAAATCTGTAAGTCTGTCAGCAGCAGCCACATCTTCTAATTTTGAGCTGTAGGGTTCAAAACTTTCAGATCCAATAACAAGTCCAATTTCTCCCCCTTGTGTTGCCTTCATCATGTAGCAAATGTTTACTAGAGAATAACTTGTTTTTCTTCAAAATTCATACAAATAACCTCTGATAATGTCATTATTATTTACAACCCTTACATCATTGAATTTTTTATTTTGATTTAGCATTAGTTAAAGATTGGTTATGCATGCACACACACATAATGAATATGTAATAGAAAAAGTGACTTTTAAAATGAAACTATAAATATATTTTGAGGCAATGTACCACACAAAACTAATAACAAAAGATACTTTACTTGAAAATTTTCTCTGTATAGCTTCACTGCTGTAGCATGACAAAGGATGTAGTTATGAACAACCGTATAGGCTTGTTTGCAAAGTTTGGTAGCTTGACATGGCTCAGGATCATCATTATCATAACCATGCATGTAAGTAAATAAACCTACAATTTGTGGCTCATTTACTGTAGTCCAATGCTTAACTCGATCTCCATATGTTTTGAAAAGGAGTTCACAATAATCCTTGTAATAATTCCTGAAATTTTATTTTTTTTATAATCCTAATGAGCATCATTGAAAAATCTATATTGTTCAATCAAATTCGTGAAAGCACAATATCTAGAAGAGATCATGAAGAAAGTTCTTACACAATGGAGCTATTCAAAAAGCCATGAAGATTTTTTTGAATGGCAAGAGGATAGTCAAAGTGTAGGATAGTCACGAAAGGTGTTATGCCTACATTTAAAAGAAATATCAAGTTAAGAAAAATAAAAACAATTTTTGTATGCATTATAGTTTATCAAAGTCTCTCTAATTCTACTTATTTGAAAAAAAAAATAATCACTACAACATACCATTTGCAAGTAATTCATTGATCAAATGGTTGTAGAAATCAACACCCTCTAGATTTACACCTCCTTTTATGGTTCCATCTATATTTTTTAGTTGAAAAACGAAGAGAAAATTTCTTATTATCATCACCAATACCTATATTAAATTTCTTGTTTTGAAAATTTACCGGGCAAGACTCTACTCCATGAGATAGACATTCTGTAAGAATTTATTCCAAGATACTTTAAATGTTGCACGTCTTCCTACAAGATCATTAACAAAATAAACATATAAAATAGAAAAATACCAACATATGTTTTTGTACACAAGCATATATATCATCATGTAACTTGTGGTGACTCACCTTGTATCGGTTATAATGTTGGATCATCGTAGGAAACTTATCGCCATCAATAAATGATCCTGATGGTTATGGAAAAAGTAATAAAAAGAAGTTAAAAAAATTATAATATAATAACATATCTTGAGAATTAAGTACTTCATTAATTTATAACATAAAAACATATATATGCTTACCTTTGTTACGGTTAATTCTATCATCCCAGATTCCTGGTCCTCTTCCTCCTTCAGAAGCTGCTCCTTCAACCTACATTAAGATTAAGTATTAACATAATGAAAAATTACCTTAATACCTATATAAAAAATTTAGTACCTGTAAGGCTGAAGTTCCTGCTCCAAACAAAAAGTTGGGTGGAAATGATTCCCGTTTTGGAAAGTGGTAAAATTTTTGTTGATCTCCCAAAGAAGAATCATAAGGACTAGTAGTTGTTTCTCCTATCTATGTTCAACAATAAAATTGTTACATTTTGTATAGTTGCTTCTCCTATCCATGTTCAATAATATTTTCCTATCTGTGTATTGTATGACAAAATGGACAATATAGACTTCCTCTATTTTTTATAATTGAGATACAAGGTTCTTTAGTAATGTTTAACATGATTTTTTTTTTAAGAAAAAACCTAAAAAAAGTTATACTTGAAACGTAATTTTTATTATTACAACACTGTAGTACCTGGGCTGTGGAAAGTCTAAAACCAGTAACACAGTCAGATGAGGAGGAGAACGTTTTGTGAAGGTGTGAATCTGCAATCATAATTTTTTACATTGTTTAAACAATACACTTTAGCAGCAATTGCATAGTGTTCTTGCCTTAGAAATAATCACTTTTTTCTAAAACTATTAATTCCAATATTAGTAGACTAAATTGAAAAGCGTTTGAGATATTTAATCTAACATCTCCTTATTTTATATTCAAAAATTATTTATTTTTATTTGAAGTGCTTTATCAATGGGTTGTAAGGACATTATTCCTCGTCAAAATCAAATTTTGTTGTTTAAAATGGTGTATATGTCAAAAACATAATTGACGAGACTTAGAATTTGTAAAAATTTAATAATTTTAAAATAAAATGACAAGTCAATAATTTCGGAATAGATGTAGTAATACAAATATGGTAAATAAAAACAAGTAATATAGATTTCAATAATTCATGAATGCATAATATATATATATATATATATATATATATATATATATTTAATATAGGATTTTGTACATCTATATAGTACAATTCATAAAATTTCGTATGATAAAAAGCACTAAAAGACTGATGCAATTCAAACCTTGAACCCTAGCAGACGAGTCGGGAAGTAAAATGAAAATCGTCAGAATAGTTTTCCAAAGTCTCGAAGGTGATAAAATCTCCATTTTTGACGTTTAGAAACAACTATTATTTTCCTATTAAATTTCAATTGAAAACAACAGTTAGACAATACTAAAATCACATTTATTATTCTTTTTACAACCTATAAACCTTTAATGTTTTGTTGTAACACCCGTTTTTAATATATATATATATATATATATATATATATATATATAAATAAATAAAAGTTGAGTTAATGATATTGGACATTTCATTGTCAAGTTTTATTAAAATCTAATATAAATACTAAACTTTTTCCCTTTTTATTTCATTATTATTTTTATAAATTGATAATTTACAAATAAGTCAAAACTTTTAATGGAAAGAACATGATATGTTGTTTTAGGGTCCATCATCATTGATAAAGGGCATTAGAGAATTTTACAGAGCTATCTAACATATGATCAACTTTGTCAAATAAAAGTAGAAAAATGAATATAGGCTAATGTGATAAACAAAGTCATCCTAACAAATTTCAAGAGAAGAGACTAAGGGTTACAAAAGGAAAATGAAGTGAATAACTACTTGAAATATTATAGGCTTATCATTCTACTTGATAAATTACAACATAAAAATCATCTAATAAACTAGCTAGCAAATGGGATGAATGTCATGATAACAGGGTTAATCTTATGCCAAGAATTATTCAACCTCATATTGAACAAGAAAGGCTTAAGGATTGACTTAGATCTTGTTAAAGAGTTATGAAATAAAGCAAAAAAATTGAAAGAATGCATGCAAACAAAGAGTAGTATGATACTACAATTCTAAGTTCAATTCTAGAGCCTTTCGACAAGGTGACCTAGTATGATGAATGATGAACAGTGCGTGCAAGGATGTATAGAAAGCCAAGTTTGCGTCAAACTAGGAGTGACCCTTCCGAATTTGTTAAAGCCTCAACAATGGCGTGTATAAGATATAACACCTTAATGGAAAAGAAATCCCGCAAACTTTAAACATTATCATCTTAAGTTTTATTTCAATTAAATTTGTAAATCATAAGAGAGGTTTTAATGAGGACATTCTCTTTGATATTTTTCAATGAATAATATAACTTAATCATGGTTGCTTCACTTAAACAAGATTCCTCCCAAGATGAATTCTAAATTTATGAGACTTCCACCAAGGATTCTTCACTTAAATGTGACCCCTTCGAAGATATACTATAAAATAACGAGACATTGGTTAATGACACTTCACTTGAATGTGATTCCTATTGAAATTGTAAAATAACAATACCTCAACTAAGGACACTCACTTAAACATGATCCATCCTGAAACGAACTTTAAAATAATGTAAACTTGACCGAGGATGTTTCACTCAAACATGACCCCCTCTAGATTTACTCTAATTAATTCGAATTTGACAAAGGACATTTCCTATAAAATAAGAAATATTCCTGAGAATATCCCAAACAACTAATCTCAGACAAAGGCCCCAACACAATGTGACTTCCATAGAGAACAAACTTGAAAAGCTTTATCTAAAAAAAAAAAAAAAAATTCCAGGAAAGGTACCCAAGTTCTATAAAAAGAATAATGTGATGTTGACGAATAAGTCTATCAATAACCCTTGCCTGGATAAATTGCAATAATCTCAATCTAAACCATACAAAAAAATACATCACTACAAGAAAATCATGAAATAGAAACCAATTTTTAGAGACCAAAATAATTAGTTGTAATAGTAACTAAATTAGAAACCATTTTAGAAACTAAAAAAAAATTGGTTTCTAAATTAGTTTCTATTATTGTTAAATAGTTTCTAAATTGGTATCTAATTAGCAACCAAGGTTTTAACTACCAATTATTTAGTTTCTAAATTTGGTCTCTAAAACCTTGGTTGCTAATTAGATACTAATTTAGAAACTATTTAACAATAATAGAAACTAATTTAGAAACCAATTTTTTTTTTAGTTTTTAAAATGGTCTCTAATTTAGTTACTATTGTAACTAGTTATTTTGGTCTCTAAAAGTTGGTTTCTATTTCATGATTTTCTTGTAGTGCATGTTCAGCCAAACTATGTCATTTTGACCTAAGAGTTGAATTAACTCCTATTAATCAACACTAACACAAATAAGAATTTTAGCAAGCAACAATAAATGGTTAAATTATAACAAAAAAACAAAGGCATTCACAAGAAAAATACCAAAAACAAGATTATGTTATTTCAAATAACGAGAACAATACCTATCAAGAGGGGTTGACCGATATAGAATCTACTAGTTGTAGAGTTTAGGCCAACTTTAGAGCCATGTTGGTGAATTTATTTACTACCATTTTCTTCTTCTTCTTGATTGCGACAAATTGACACTTTAACTGAAGCTTCTTAAAGTTGTTCATGTCCTTTTGACTAGTTCCAACCATGATATCTAAAATAAAGGAAAACATTAGGCCAATTCAAAATCATAAAAATAAAAAATTATATAAAGAATGAAACATATTTTCCAAGTCACCTCAACGATGTGATGACAAATATACAATAAGGAGTTTCTTGGGTTAGGAGTTTTGGCTTCAAATCTTCCTTCTTGATAAAAAATCTCAACCATATATGATACCTTACCAGGTTCTTGGTCTAATAAAATGAAATTTTCACCTTGTCACACTCATAAAAGAATTAATGACCCAATGCTTCCCCCAACACTTTGAGCAAATATCCCTTGAAGTTCTTATACAATGATGTGAAAGGGGCAAGGAGGCATGTTCTTGACTACCGACAAAGGGGCAACCATCCAACTTGGTCTTTCGATCGAATGCTATAAAAGTTTAAAAGTCACTACACCATTTTTTACTTTAGGCAACGCTGACATGTCAACGGGTAGAAAAGTGTTGCCTAAAGTGAGTATAAACAACATTTTTTTATTATTGCCCACTTAGTAGGATTTATTTACCTTTGCCTCAAAGTATTTAGGAAAAGAATTGCCTATTTATTTTAAACAACATTTTATAAAATGTGACCAGAGTGTAAGTACTTTAAAGAATGTTTTTAAAATTGTAGATATGTTAAATAGTATTTTAGACAACATTTTTTAAAATGTGGTGCTTTAACTAATATTTTAGATAACATTTTTAAAGTGATTAAATGACATATAGGCTCAGTTTTTAAATTGTGATAATTAAGTTTTTAATCCTTAAGACTCAACCTCGTCACGAACGTACTTTGTCATTGAGCTGGAACTCTTATAGCTTGTGTCGTCACGGACGAAGACTCTTGCATATACACAAGCCTAAGTCGAAACCATAAGAAATCCCGTCTAAACCCTAAGCCAAAACCAAGACCGCTCTGAAACCCTAAGTCGTTCGCTATGAACCAAGAGGGACATAGTGTGAGTAAGGTAAGCTGTTCGTTCTTCAAATTCATTCACCACAATGACATTGCCAGAAGCAAAATGATGTGAAGAGACAGGTTTAAGTTTTCTTCCTTCCATTTTCGCATGTGGTAGGTTTTTAGTGTCAAAATAGGATTAAAAATCAATTTTAGGCTTTAGGGATGAACTTCATTGGATTTGATATTTATTTTTTGGATTTTTTTTTGAAATGTTTTGTTCAATACCGTGATGCAGATTTCTTCATTATGCTCTATTTTGGTTCTCTGTTGGATTTCTTGCATTTTAGGTTCTCTGTTGGATTTCCTAGTTTTTATTTTAGGTTGTTCTGCACCTGCATTCTTTCTTTTACATGGGTGTTTGATTTTGCTTGGGACTTGGTTGGTATTTGTTTTTTTATCTCTTCTGCTCACAAGTTATTTTTAGATGAAAAATTTCTTTTGTTTGGAGATATCTGCTAATGTGAGTATTATAAGCTACTCAGTTGTTAATATTCAAATTTATCAGAGAGAGCTCGCTATAACTTACAAGGAAAAAAGCCATAAAATTGAATAAATGAGAAATTAAGGCTTACCAATAACTGCAGTTATGTTGGAAGTGGTTAGAATGATCACATTAGGGGATGATTTTAACTTGTCCATCTGAGTTAGTAATGCATTGACAACCTGAAATTACGTATTCAGATTGAACTTACGTTAGACAAACACCCAAGAACAAAAGCCAACACCTTTGAATTGCATTTTTAAACAATCTAAAACAGTTTCACAAAATAGTGGGGATGAGGGGAGTGAGTTTATTCCTATTGATAGGATGGGGTGAAGGATTTTACCTGAATAGAATAAGAAGGTTCAGAACTAGATAGGGTAGTTTTTCTAGCAACAACAAGACTTTCGACTTCATCTACATGATCATAAGCACATACTCAAGCAGACATAGGAGAAAAATACCATTTCTTGAATCTTTTGGAAATATTTCGCTACTTAGTAGAAAACAAAAACACAATTGCACACTTGATAACCATACAAAAAAAATAGTTCATGCATAGTAAGTAACTTGGTAAGTATACATGATCATTAAATTTGCCAATTTCACAATTTGACTGATCAAATCTTTGTTTCAAAATTCCATAAATTCCTATATTGTTTCAGTCAAGTGATACTCAATATGCAAGACTCTTGGATTATAGTTAAGGAAAAGAACTTCTTTAGTTGGTATCAAACTAAAAGGACACATACAACCTAAGTGGCTTAATATTGCACAATAGTTTCCCAGTTTCTCTACATAGATCACATAACATCATTCAGTTTTGTTAAACTCCAACTAGTAGCTCAACTTTTTTGTTTTTAAAATGGATACTAGTCAACTTGATTAGTGCATAAATTAACAAGAAAATGAACAAGATGGGTTTTAGGAGAATTACAAGAAACATGATGAGAAACAATAACCTCTTCACTCAAAAATAATTCTTTGTTTTCTTTCTTTAGTATTTCATGGCTCAAATTTTAGGATTTGTTTACTTTGTCAAGTGTATTTCTTTTTAATTATAATTGTAGCTTGGAAATTTTAATTGGACCTCAATTGAACACATTCAATCAAGGTGAATATTATAAGCTAATCAGTTGTGAATATTCAAATTTATCAGAATTTAATCAGTTGGTTGGTATTTGTTTTTGATCTCTTTTGCTCACAAGTTATTTTTAGATAAAAAATTTCTTTTATTTAGAGATATCTATTGTATTCTTTTAGATTCTGTCTTTTTTGCAATTGGTGCCTGTAGAGGTATAAACTTAGTAAAAATGCATGAAAGGAAAATTTACATGTCCCATTATATTATGTGGACTTAGTAGAAATTTCCTTTTTCCCAATCAATTGTTTAAAGATTAATCTATACTTACTATTGCATCTGCTTTTCATACCAAAACAATTATGGATTATGTGCGTCAAGTATTGTATTTTTTAAAGGCAAAGAGACAATAAGATCACCAAAATTAATAATCATACAGTGTTGTAGCTAAGTTGTAATTTCTTAGTAGTAGAAACTGTATCAACTTTCTTATTAAAATCATAGAGAATGAAAAAACAAGAGCACTATATGAGCATGCCCATAGATAAGGTAGTCATTCTGCAACTTATGAAAAATCCATCTATTCCTAGCACTTTTTTTCTGTTGAATGTTATCATATTGTAATGTGAGAACTCAGGTACCCAATAATTTTGAATTTTGAATTCCTTAACAAGTAGACATATATATTAAGTATTATAATAGTTTTTTATAAGATAATTAAGAACCATAATTAAGTATTATGATAGTTTTTTTTTATAATTTTGATTAGGAGAATTTATTGTATTTAATTATTGGAATTATCAACGTAAATGACAACACATATATTAGTTCCAACATAAATGACAAATTCTCGCATATATTAGTCTAATAATAGTGTTTTATATTGATTGATCAGAATTAGGAAGGCATTAATTTGGAATCAAATTTTTGAACACCCATCATAATCCCCAAAACAAAGACTAATGTAGCTCGCTCAATTCACATTCTACTATGCTAATTTCAGCCTTTCATTTTGCATATAATATCATCTACTCTTCTATAATCTCTCCCATCCCATTTATAATTTATTGTTTATTTTGTTTCCTAATTGTTGTTCCATATATTCTGTCTAATAAATTCCTATTCATCCCATGTAGATCTTCGTGATGGAAGGAATTTTCAAATGTCAATTATGAGGTTGAGCAACCAAAATATGAGCATAAAGTTCCTGCCAAAGTATTGCGACACTTTCCATTGATTCCTAGACTTCAAAGACTATTTATGTGTTCAAAGACTGCTGAGTCAATGAGATGGAATGAAGTAAAACGATCGAAGGATGGGAAAATGAGACATCCCAGCTTGGAAGAACTTTGATAGTCTTCATGAAGATTTTTCTACTGATTCGCGCATTGTAAGACTTGGTATGGCTAGTGATGGCTTTAATCCATTTAGGACCATGAGCATATCACATAGCACGTAGCCTGTGATGATGGTGGTGTACAACTTTCCACCTTGGTTGTGCATGAAACCTGAATATACAATGTTATCATTATTGATTCCTGGACCACAATCACCAGGAAATGATATTGATGTGTACCTTCAACCGTTGATTCAGGAGCTAAAAGATTTATGGGAGTTTGGAGTAGAAACATATGATGCTTTAGTAAATGAAACATTTTTAATGCGTTTCGCTCTTCTATGGACTATCAATGACTACCCTGGGTATGCGATGTTGTCAAGTTGGAGCACCAAAGGAAGATTAGCTTGTGCATATTGTAATTATGACACTAATTCATCCTACTTGAAACATAGTCATAAAATGTGCTATATGAACCATCATGTCTTTTTACCAATGAGCCATCCTTGGAGATCTAATAAGAAGTCTTTTAATGGAAAAAAAGAATTTGGATCTACACCACATATGTTAGAAGGGCCAAAAATTGTAGAAATGTTAAAATATTTCATCAATGAATTCGGAAAGAATGCAAAAAAGACAAGTGATGGTCCATGGAAAAAAAGAGATCAATCTTTTTTGAGTTGCCTTATTGGGCAACAAATAAATTACGTCACAATTTGGACGTCATGCATATTGAGAAAAACATATGTGATAGTATTGTGGGAACTCTTTTGGATATTCAAGGGAAGACAAAAGATCATGTTAATGTTGATCAAGAATGATCAAAGGCTTTGAAGAATCCAAATCCAAGTGTTTGATGCAAGGTTGGAGTTACTGCTGTGTTTAAGATAGGATCTGGGTAGTTTAAATGTGTAATCCACTCTTTGTTGAATCTAAAGCTAATGTGTTTTAAAACCTTTTTGAGTTTAAAGTGTTTTTCAAACTAAGTGAAAAATAACCTGTTGTTTTGTCAAAACAATTGATTGTTTTACTCTTAGGTGTTTTTGAAAAGGTTGAAAACTGTTTTGGTTGGTTGACTTGTTGTCAAACCAAAACATTCGATTGTTTAATGGTTTCAATCGATTGTTTCTTTGAAAATCCTAACATAATTCTGTTTTGTTAGTTGAGTGTGCTTTAAATGATTTCCAACTGAATACGCTCCTCTATTAAATGCTTTGACCAATCTTTGAAAGATATAAATAGTTTGTTTATGTGTAATAACAAACAAGAAAAACAAATTTGAGTTTTTCAGTTGTGAAAGATTGCTTTCAAGTTTTGAACATTCACATTCAACTTTGGGTTTTCTCAATAGAGAGTGGAATAGGATTACATCTGTATTGATTTCAGATTGTTCTGTAAACAAGTGTAATTCGTTCTGAATATTCTGTAAATTCTGGTGTTGTTGCCAAGGAGTGTTGTGTGCTCTTGAGGTGGTCAAGATCAACACTCTTGGTGTGTGTTGTGCCAAAGAGAGTGTATTTCTTGAAGGGTTCAAGGTCACTTCTTTGGTGGTTTGTGTGTAATCTGTTTTGATTGCTTAGTGGATTGCCCAATTGCTTCTGGGGACTGGATGTAGCTCTTGGTTTAAGAGTGAACCAGTATAAACTATTTGTGTATCTCTTTCTTCCCTTAAACTCATTTAAATTCATCTATTATTGCTTTACTGGTATAAACAACCGATTGTTTCGCAGAAACTACCGATTGTTATTCTGGTGTTTTGCTAGTTTGTGCTTAATTTCTTGGCTAACTGAATTTCTAATTTAGTTTCATACAAAGGATTTTGTTCTAGCAGAAAAAGTTTTTAAAAACCCCTCTTAAACAATTCACTCCCCTCTCGTTTAAGGCCATATATTCTAACAGTTAATGCTCGTTATGATTTGCAAAATATGAGAATAAGAAAGGATATTCATCCAAGGGAGATTGATAAAGGTCGAGTACAATTTTCAACAACCTGTTTTTCAATGAATGCTAATGAGAAATATACCTTTTGTGGTGTTTTTAAGGCTGCCAAATTACCAGATGGAAGTGCATCAAATATTTCAAAGTGTGTGCATGTTAATAACAAGAAAATATCTGATTATAAGAGTCACGATGCACATTTCTTGTTGCATTACTTACTACCAGTGGCAATAAGAAGCAGTATGCCTGATACAATGGCTGATCCTCTAATTCGATTTGGGTCATTCTTTCACTCTATATGTCAAAAGGTTATACAAGTGCAAGCTATGGATTACTTGGAAGCAGAAGTAGTAGAAATACTTTGTCAATAAAGAGGATTTTTCCACCTAGTTTTTTTGACATAATAGTTCACTTACCTATTTATTTGCCGAATGAAGTGAGATTAGGTGGCCCCGTTCAATTTCGATGGATGTACCCCATTGAAAGATATTTATGCAGACTGAAGAATTATGTTCGAAATAAATCTTACCTAGAAGGTTCTATTGCAGAAAGGTATTTGGCAGAAGAGGCTTTGACTTTTTGCTCAAGATATTTGCATGGAGGTGTAGAAACAAGGTTAAACAGAGAACGTCACAATTATGATCAAAATGATGTATGTGAAATAGATGCAATTGATTATTTCTCAAGTCTTGGTCGCCCTATATGAGGGAAAAGTAATGGTAAACCATTTTCTATAGATTTCACATCGAGAGCTCAAGCTCATTGATACCTTTCATTCAATTGTGATGTAATTGACATATACATTAGGTATGATAATAATTTCCTATCCTTTATATCTTGTCATATAAACTTGTTATGTAGTTTTAACCAATAATATATTGATGCCTCTGCAGAGAGTTTGATGAGAGTGTTAATAGGGACACTAAAATGGGAAAGTGGGTGAAGGCCAAAACCCAAAGTCAAGAATTTAATGAATGGTTCAAAACTTGAGCCTTGAAAGATGACGTGTGATGTGAGTTGATTATATGATTGTTCATTTGATTAGTGACACTTTACTAAGATTTAGATTTTTAAACAAATGTAGGTGAAAAGCCTAAGGAAAATTTCCACTGGACTTTAACTTAACAAGTGTTAAGTAGATGTGAAGGTTCATTTCCATAAGGCCAAAGGAAAAACACAATTAATGGTGAAAATGAATGACAAATGTAGGTGCGGAATTTAATCAAACGCAAGATGTGCAAGACATGAGCTGAATTAAAAATCAAGAACAAGAACAAGACATATTTTGGAATTGAAAATAGGAATGGAAATGGAATGGAAAAGAGATGAGTGAAAGGAAACTTAGGAGTGGTGGAATTGTGAAGGAGCACGCCACTTGGATGGTGAATTGGATCCAAGATAAGTGTAGATGCCGCCACTTGAGAGCTCACAACACTCACAAGATAAGACCAATGGTTTAGAGAGACAATGCTCACAAACTCTAACACAATTTGTGTATAGTAACTTTACTCTTCATTCAACATATCAATACATGAGGTAGGTCTCCCTATTTATAGATTTAGGAGTCTTGGAAAAGAAGAAAAGAGGGTAGAATGGGAAAAGGGAAAAAGTGGGCAACCATAGGGTTTGACTAAGTAAATCCCGTATTCTAGGTGATCCGATCGGTCATCGGTAGTCGATGACGTCAGCAGCAGAGGACCACGTGGACCACTCGCAGGGTGACACGTGGACCAGTTGACAGAAAGATCAGGGAGACGATCGCCAAGAGCGGTGATCGGGGGTCCGTAACCAAGGGACCACCGACAGATCAGGCGGTAGAGAGGTCAGGGGACAGATCACCCAGTGCGGTGATCGGTGGTCAGTAACCGAGTGGCCACCAACAGACCAGTTCCCATACGAACGCCTGGGGGCAGAACGCGAGAAGCAATAGAGCACTGATCAGTCATCGGGGTCTCGTGTTACACGTAGTTAAACTGGGACTGAGGTTCCCAGCGAGAGCGTTACGCATGGACCTCGCATGAGCACATCTCAGGGAATCATGCACGAGAGTGGCCTGAGGGAACTAGTAAACCAGTCAGTGATTGGTGATTCCCTCAACCCATTACGTGCGTGACACCGTGAAGGGTAAGCCGTTTACGCAGAGAGCAACGCTTGGTGAGTGTGCCTAGACCAGCCACACTTGGCGTTCTCTTAAGAGTATGCGTTTTACCCAGATGGGAGAAATATCCTAAGTTACTCCGCAAGGGTGTAACTTAGGCGCACAAAGAGAAGCGCTAGAGCCCTTCCAGTAAGTGACACGTGTGTGGTTAGATGTGAGTTGCAGGCCTCCACGTGTCATCATCTGAGAGGGGTGCGGTCCAGATAAAAGTGCACTCCGTACCACTAAGGGTACAGACAGGCGCAGCCAAGCGCAGAGACGCGCAGACGCGCACAGACTCTCACACCCACATTCTACTGATTCTGGAGGTACATTGTCTCAGAAAAGCATAACAGGGTTCTGACACATGCCAGAAAGCATAACAGAATTCTGTTAGGCCCAGATACAGAGAGAGACATAAAATAGAATCAGGGAGAGATTGAGGGAGGAGATACGAGAACAAAGAGAGCAAGAGTTTTTCACACACACTACTAGTTTTTCTCATTTGGTGGTTCTGTGGTCTAACTTGATCGTCGGAGTGCAAACGGCCGCCAGAGGCGCCGTCTGTGTGTTTTGCAGGTCACGTTTGGAGATCCGAGAGAAGGTTCTGAGGGTGATTTTGCAGAGAACACAGTCGCGTAGACGGGTCAGAGAGTGCTACAGAGCGATTCCTCCACGTTCGAGTTTTCGGCAGGATCACTAGGCTTATCCTTCTAAAAACTAGGTCAAAATGCCTTCAAATGGGCTAGGAACAAGTTAGAATGCTACCCACACCCCCTACTATGCTAAAGGTACTTTATTCTAGCTTATTTCTACTATTTGGACCCTTACAAATGAACCCAAATTATTTACAATATTTTTCTAAATATTTAAGAAGACTAGTAGGAAGAACTTCAAGTGCTCTGGACCTTGTCCATTCCTCCTATTGATGAGGTCTTCCCTTGATTGTTGAGATGACCCTTCATAGTTGGCATCCTTGGTCATCTTCTTGTGGACTTGGTTTTGGGGTCTTTGTGGGTTTGCATCAACGTGTCTTCTCAAATTAAAGAGTTTTCTAGAGGGCCAAATAATGTCGCAAAGAGGTTTTCAGGTTACCTCATTAATGGATATAGATTTCATACTATGAAGCGGGATGCCAAATACAAAACTCAAAATTCTGGTGTAACATTGGTTTCATTGACTTAAAGTTTTGCAAGCTCAAAGGATGACAATCCAAAAATTGAACCCATAACATATTATGGTGCAATCAAAGATATATTTGAGTTAGATTATTATGGTAATTTCAAGTTCGTGATGTTCAAATGTGATTGGTTTGAGGTCGAAGAAGATAAATATGGACTTACTTGTGTATATTTCAACAAAAAGCTTTACCAAAATGATCCTTTTGTGCTAGCTTCTCAGGTCAATCAATGCTTTTATATCAAATACCCTTTAGATGAAAATAGGCATTATGTTTTGAAAAAGGTTCCAAGAGATTTATTTAACATGGGTGACCAATCAAATGGTGTTGAACTAAATGTTGCAAACAATGATGGTGAACTAAATTGGGTTAGGGAAGACATACCTATCATAATATTTGAAAAACCTTCCAGTGTATGGCAGATAAATGTTTTTAATGAAGATGATATTGATGAAACTTTATTTGACTTCATGGACTAAATACTTAAAATAGGTAATAATTTTGTTACCTTTGACTGCTTACTACTACTATTGTCTTATATATTTGCTTCTCCAATACTAAATGTGGACATATCATTACACTTTTGCATAAAGCCATGCGTACTATCTTTGTATCACACATTATTAGTTAGACTTGATTTTTGAAAGATAGAATTCTTGCTATCTAGTGTTATCTAGCCATTTTGCTATTTACAACAAACTTATAGTATTCTTTCTTGGAAGGCTTGTACCAATTCTTTGCTTAATCCTCTGTTTGCTTCAACTATTCAAACAACAAGGGAGGATATCTCAATTTCACTATTCAGAGGTGAAATTTTGCTTTAGCGTATCTTTGAGTTATGAGTTATTTATGATACACAAGTTACAATAAAGGTTATATTTGTCACTTTCAGTATCTATCATTGACCTATCACTCACAATTTTGAGTTCTTGTTTTAGTCAATGGGAAATGAAGTAGATTCAAGTAAGGAATTGCTTAGGAGGTTCCATGTCAAACGTGAAAAAGGAAGCATTGTTGAGGTAACTAAAGAACCTATGATTATTTCTAATGGACAATTTTATTTGTCCAATTTTCAAGTGGGATGCCAGAATAATAAAACCCCAATACAAGCCATTAATGATTCAAGAGCCAAGATACAAACCATTACACGATCTTTTATTCAAGTTCGTGCAAAAAATCAAGGGAAAAAAAGGTAACAACAAAAGAAGAAATAGGTAAATCAAGAATTGAAAACATTGAAGTTGCCTTACTTGAACTTGCTAATTCAAATGCCAAACAACTATCAAAAGAGAGGATACAAAGAGAGATTAGCTATAAGAGGATTGATAATGTTATGGGAGAAGGATCAAACACAATTGATAAATACAAGGACAAATCAAAATCTATAAAGAGGGTAGGAGGGGAACATGATAGTTCAAGGGTAAATCAAAAGAAGAAAAAGGTATTAATCAAAGATTATCACTCAATGATTGAAATGGAAATTGCTCTTAAGAAGAAACAACCAACCAAAGTATGTGGATCAATGTTGATTGGTGAGTTTCTGATCAAAGTGGAGAAACAGTTAATCAAGTGGTTGAAGAAGAAAAGGACCACCAAGATGCAAAATTTAAAAAAGAAATAGAAGATGAAGGACATGAAGAAGAAAACTTGAATGAAGGAGAAAACCATGAAATAATTGCTGAAGAAGGTAATAATACTTTATTTGGAAAGTTTAATGCTTGTTATTTTTGTATGCCATCACTTATATATATATATATACATATATATAAATAAATTACAACTTAAACAATTTTCATGTTCAATTAGCCACTAGCAAGAAAAAAACTCGAGGATCGACTTAATGCTTGAAAATACATGCAAGAAATATTGAATAGCGTCCAAAAGTTATTATGGATGAACATGAAGAGCCTGTTGGTCCCAATGACAAAGTGTTGTCTGACTTAAAGTTATTTTCTGGGACCATAGCTAGGAATTTAGACTTTTGTCCATTGATTTATACAAATTTCAAGGCTTTGCTTAAGGATAACAAGGATCGCATATGAAAATACGTCATGGTATTTGAATCATTTTTGTGTGTAACGATATAATATGTATGATATATTAATGACATGTGTTTATATTCAGAAAAAATTTATTATTTCTAAGACTGGAGAGAAAACAATATTTTGTCGCATTAACGATGCATGGAGACGGTACAAATGTCATATCAAGAGACAATATTTTCTAAAATATCCCACCATGAAGGAACAACTGAAACATTGACCACCATCTGTTCTTGAACATCATTTCAAGAATTTGATTGTTGTTGTCATTGCTGTTGCTATTTCTATTTTTGTTGTTGTTGTTTATGTTTCTATTTTCTTTTTTCAATTTTTGTTTTTTTTTTCTGTTTAGAATTCTTGTTTAGTATACTGATAATTTTTCTTGTTCCAAAATATAGAGCATTAGTGAAAAAATGCAAGGAATAAGCAAACACAAAAGTATATGCACCGAATGAGACTAATAAACTTTGCTAGAGTTCGAGCTCAATTGGTATTATTTTAATTGTTTCTCTCTCATAGTATAGATTTAGTTATATCATTATTTCTTGCAGCTTAAAATTGCAAATACTCACTATTAACTTTCAATTCTTAAAGAATGCTATAAAAAAGGATGGTGAAGAAGTCACTAGAGCTGAAATGTTTATAAAAACACGTCAAGGTCGCCTACTCAAAAAGAAAAAGCAGTGGATGAAGAAACAATAGATGCCATTGTAAGTTTATTTTAATTTACAAAACGTGTTTATATGCTTCTTTTTTTAATCATTAACTATATATGTACATATATTTCAGTTTATGCTTGAAGGTTCTATGCAAAACACATCAAGTGAAACTATGGAAAAAACATTTGAATCAATGTTTGGAAAAGAAAGACCTGGTCGAGTTCGTTACTACGGAAGGACTGTGACACCATCAGTATTAAAAAGGAATCAAGAAATTGATGCTATCCATAAAGGGTATGCTATTGAAGTGAACTCCCTAACTAAAAAGGTTGAGGGTTTAGAAACAATTGTGAAATTCGTGCTTAAGCAACAAAACCCAGATTTGAATGAGGGGGGGATATAGAACATAAGATGTCACGAGTTTTAAGGAAAGAAAATAGTGTAGTTTCTCTAGGTTCATCTACTTCCACTTATGATCCTTATTTGGACCAGGTATAGACAAATAATTTGCATTCAATTTAAACTTGATAATATTTTAAAAAGTTTGTACATTTTGTTTAATTGTTTAAGGATGGACGTCAAGATAATACTGATACTGGACATGAGAAAGATTTTTTATCAATTGAAGAAATGTAGAAATTTTGATCTAACCTGGGCCCGACTCGACTCGACATGGGCCCAGACCGACTTGAATCGACATCGACCCGGACAGACTCGACTCATTATCGGCCCAGACCGACTCAACTCAATATCGGCCCATACCGACTTGACTTGACATGGGTCGGGGCCGACTCGACTGGACATGGGTCCGGTCCAACTCGGCTCGATGTTGGCTAGGACCGACTCGACTCGACATTGGCTAGGATTGACTCGGCTCGACAACAACTCGACATGGGCCCAAACAGACTCAGCTCAGGCCGACTTGGCCCTGACCGACTCGGCTGGACAAGGGCTCAGATCGACTTGGCTCAACATGGGCCCGGTCCAACTCGGCTCGACATCGACCCCGGCCAAATCGACTTGATATCAACCTGGGTCGACTTCGGCCCAAATTGACTCGGCTCGACATTAGTTAGGGCTGACTCGGCTAAACAGCAGCTCGACATGGGCCCAGACCGACTTGGTTTGATATGGGCGCGGGTTGACTCGGCTTGACAGGGTCCCGGGATGACTCGACTCGACATTGGCCCGAGTCAGGCTGACTTTGCTTGACATGGGCCCAGATTAACTCGGCTCAACCTAGGTCGGGGCCAAGTCAAAATCCAACCAAAAATTCATTTTGGATAATTAAAAAATGTATCCAATCTATATCGAATCCATATCCAACTAAATGGTTTGGACTTAAAATCCAAAATATGGATTTAGATTTGAGATAAATCCATTTAAATAGATTAAAAGTAATGAATTTGGATAATTATGGATTGGATTTGGCAATTTGGATTTTTTACCCACCCTTAATTAAAAGAAGACAATTTAACATTATGCATTTGACTCTTGTGATGTTGATGAGGGCGTCTTTCTCCATAGGGTTGCATTCTCCAATTTCATCTTCTTCTTCTTGACTCCCATAATGCATTTGATATCTTGCTCTTCTAGGCTCCCATCTTCTTCTATGATTTTGTCTCTCTTTGGAGTCTTCTAGTCGTTGCAATCTCTCCATCATGTGCCTCATGCTCTCCTCCTTTTGAGCTAAATCTCTCTTAGTTTCTTCAAGCTCCACCATTAGATTGGCCTTGTAAGAAGATGATGGTTTTGAAGAATCCCGGGATGAAATGTGAGACATGTTTGCACAAAATGAATCACTCAACTATTTTAGTAAAATAAAAGAAAAGATAAGGTAAGATCACTCTTCACTCAAAATAAAGCAAGAAGTGTTCTTAAACCACCAAGGGAAAATATTGAAAGAAATTCAAATGAAAAAGGACAAAACTCTTCAATTCACTAAAAATGAAAGCAATGAACCTCCTCCACACTAAGAAATTTTAAAGACAAGGAAGAAAAGACTAATTCAAGAAAGCTAAACCAAATTAGGAATTGAATATAGACAAAACTTTAAGACAAACAACAAAGCACTTTAAAGACTCTAAGAAAACTTACTTATATTTTAACTATGAAGCATTTAGAAATTATAGAAGTTTGAACAATAAAACTCTACAAAATATAAACACAATTTGCCACACATCTAGAATCCTTTATAGCAATTTGATTCTGAAATGTGAATGCATATAATTTTCTTTGTTTTTTTATTGATTCAAAATTTTCATAGCATATTTTTTATTCACTTTTGAAATTCTAAAATTAAATTTGGATTCATATTCAATTTATGTGAACACTTGCATTCCATGTTTGGAATTAAATCAACCACTACTAAGACAACTTCTAATTTATTTTTAATTCTTCACAATTAAAATCAAATAAGCCGAATGAAAACAATCACAGAACACTAAGAACATAAGACTCAAACAAAGTAGACAATGGAAATTTAAAAGACAAACATATTAAACCAAATTGAAATTGGCAATGAATTATAAAGGCTGAATTAAAATTGACAAAGAGACAAAATTTGAAATTTGCAATGAATTGTAAGGTGGAATTGAAATTGG
Source organism: Phaseolus vulgaris (assembly GCF_000499845.2). NCBI lineage: Eukaryota > Viridiplantae > Streptophyta > Magnoliopsida > Fabales > Fabaceae > Phaseolus > Phaseolus vulgaris. The sequence continues at coordinate 27,477,281 of NC_023752.2, forward strand.
CAATGAACTGTCAGACGAAATTTAAATTAACAATGAATTTTAAGGTATGATACATTGATTATTATGTATTAACTACTATAAATTACATTACTAAAGCATGAGAGTATATTTATAATCATCCTCATTCTTTATAGACTCGGGAGAAAATGACTAACTATATGCGATCTATTTGAAACATTACATGTAAAAGATCAACAAACTTCTAGTGCTAAGTTTAAGGATCATTTGCTAGACAACTTAACGAGATAATCATATTTGTAAATCCTTCACTTATGTGAAATTATTCTCTATTGTAAGAGTGCTTATATTTCATATCTCCTTGTTGGAAGTTTTATTGAACAGCTTATGTTATACGGTTAAGAATAACATTATGTGCTCAGTCAAAAGTTTAAATACTTGTAAGTTAAAATTAATAATAAATAATAAATACTTGTAATTTTTATTAATCAGTGAAATCCTTTACAATTTAAAAAAAAAGATGTGACTTAGATTAGGGTGAACTAGTATTTAAGTATAATAGCATGCTGTGACACAAATGAATTACCTCCTGTACCTATAAGGAATGTGAGGGGCCCAAACAATACTTATGCTTGTCTGTGAGTGGTTGATGTGTCCGTATCCTTTCTTCAATCTCCTTCCTTTTATTCTTGTCGCTCGGTTGACTGGGAGTACCTGCGATTGCACTCTGACGACGCTCAAGTCAGTGCTCTGTTTCAAGTGTGCTATAGTGGAATCTAAAAAACATACCTTCCTCCTTTGTCTTGCCCCCCTTTATACAAGTGTCCTTCCTCTCTCTCTATTACCTTTGAGGACATTCTCCTTGATTCATTTAATGCTAATGATTTATGATTCTTACTAATAATACTTCATGACTACTAATGACAACCATTACCTATTTAATACTAGTGGTAACGGCTAATAATAATAGTTATTTATTGTGTTTTACATGTTATTTTACCTTCATCGAGAGTACCGATTGGTACACCTCCAACTCCTTTAACAAATTTTATGTTATCAAGAAAATACTTCTTCAAGAATTTTTTATAAAATTATCCTACAAAAAGATATTATATATGATACTTAACATATGTTTCTTTTCCATCCAACAAAACTCAACCTCTTGTGATAGCAGATAGATAGTATACAAGACTTATTCTCCTTTAAACACTAAATCACGTCAAATATCTTTTCAATATCTTGAATCCTTTGATTTGCATTATCTAGACCTAATTGTCCATTGAATTTAAGAAGTTTGTGCCTCATAAATTGATTTAGTCTATTAGATGAGTGACAATAACTCGTGGTGTTATCTTTGCTACTCTCATAGTATATGCAATGTAGCTGATCTTGTGTCATATTGACACTTTATTATTGTAATACTTTGAACATCTTTTCAATAACTTTTGCTATATGTGAGAGTAAGAGACATGCCTTCTTAAAAAAAAAAAAAAAATTAAGAAAAGTCTTCCTAACATTCTAATCAATTTTTTTAATCAACACACATAACTAATTTCTTGACATAAGATAAATGTAATCCCACTTATTCTGCACGTATCTATATTAAAGATTATATATGCTTTAATACCACTAATTTAACATTATATTTTACTGGTTGACAAAATATATAACTAATAAATACATATTATACCAATCATTCTAAAAAATATGGTTTGGAAAGCAATATGTATGTGTATATAAAGCAATATATATATATATATATATTTAAAATTATTTCTAAATAATATTTGATGCTTAAAAGTAAACTTAAATAAGAAAAAGAAATCAACTTGATTTCTAAAATATTAAAAGATTACTTCGTATGATACGTAGTTTACAGGAAACACTTTTTGCGTGTTTATAATTTCAAAGTTTATCTTAAAAATAAAGTAAAAAGATAAACATGCCTAAATCTTTGATTAGGGTCTCACTATTCTTAATTAATAAATTGAGTTGGAGTGAATTGAATCTAACGAAAAGGTAGCGCATACGCCATCTGTTACTTGATAAAGTCAACAATTATGGTGACAGTGCAAGTTGTTGAACAGAAATAACACTTACCATTCATAATTGCAAAACATGATTATCTAAATTCATTACACAAAATAATTATTCAAACAAGACAAAATTACCATCGTTGTCACACCTCCAATATATTGTCTACTATCTTGAGTGCAGTTAAACAATACATAAACTTTATTATTTTTGTAATTATCATTCAAAACCCTTTATTCCTTTTGCACTAAGAAAACTTTATACACAAACATCTTGAATACATTCAAGAACTTATTTCAATAATTGGCAACATCTTTTTAAAATCATAATTATTTTCTATATACCACTGTTATAGGAACTTATGCACACAAACCACTGCATTGCTTATAACATGGCTACAGAAAGGGTATATACAAAGAAACGAAGAGGAACAAGACTCAAATAATATTTTGATCATGAATAAATTAAATTAAAGTACAGCCTCTTAAATATAAACTTAATTAAGATTAAACATAATTAAAAAATGAAGGAACTAAGAGAAGAAAAGAGAGAAGAAAAAGAGGCCCACACAGCACACAGCAGTCAGCAGTGACCACCGAATACCAATAATTGATCATTCTCTCCTAATCCCTTCTGTGTACAAGCTGTCACCTTTCTTCTTCTTCTTCTTCTTCTTCTTCTTCTTTTCTCTCTCTCTCTCTGCCAATCCCAAAACCCATTTCACTATCTCTCCCTCTCCAAACCAACCAATAAACAATGTTCCCACAACCTTAAAACCTTCAAAACCCACGCACCCAAACCACCCACCACAGTATGCTTTCCTTAGCTCACCCCTTCTTCCTCCTTCTTCTCGCTCTCCTTTCTCCCACCGCCTCCCTCACCCACCGGACCAATGCCACCACCATCTACGAGGTCCTCCGCGACTACGGGCTACCCATGGGCCTCTTCCCCAAGGGCATCAAGGACTTCGGCCTGGCCCATGACGGCAGCTTCTGGGTCCACCTCGACAAGGCCTGCAACGCCAAGTTCGAGAACGAGCTGCATTACGAGCGCAACGTCTCGGGCCACATCAGCTGCGGCATGATCGACGCCCTCTCGGGCCTCCAGGCCCAGGATCTCTTCCTCTGGCTCGAGGTCATGAGCATCCGCGTCGACGTCCCCCCCACAGGCCTCATCTGCTTCGACGTTGGCGCCGCCAACAAGAGCTTCCCTCTCTCGCTCTTCGAAACGCCCCCCGAATGCGTCGCCGTTAGCTCCAAACAACACCATACCCCTTCCCAGGTTTCACTCTCTCTTCTCCTTTCTCTTATTTCAATCCTTATCCCACAAATTAGTTTCAATCCAAATTCTTACATGTTCGTAGTGGTTGTGGTTGTTCTTGGGTTTATTAGACCATTGGCTATTCAGTCATTGGCCGGTTATCCTCCAATGTCTAATTTGGAACGCGGAGTTGACTTGGGGATAAACCTAATTTATTTTTGTTTTTGGAGTGGAGGTTCTAGAAAAACTGTAACTTCAGAAGTGGGAGTTGCATTTGTCTGGAATTTTCTGTAATTTTAAGGATTGTGACGAAGTTGTGGTGGATTAATTGAAATCTCGTGTTTTTGTTTTTGGGTTTGTTGGAGGGAGGTTGGGACGAAAAGGGTGATGGTGTTATTGTCTGAATTCCCGTTATTGTGGTTTAGTTTGGTGGATGGTTGTATTGATGCTGGGAACCGTTTGTTTCTGGTGATTAAGTAGGTGCACGTGGAGGATGGGATGATGTGTTGAATGGTTTTGATCTTTCATTTGTCTCTTCTTTTGACTATTGGTGGAGTTGTGGTTTTGTTGGGATCTTTGGTGTTGGGAGACCAATGTGGTTGATGCGGCTGCAGTGGCTTTTACAGTTACAGAGACTCAAAAGGCATAATGTTGCGGCCATGATTATGCAGACTGGTTTCTAAAACTGAGGTGTGATTTATATTGTAAAATATTATTTATTTTTAAAAATATTAAGAAAACAAATATCGACACCTAGCTCATGCCTCACCACATGCAATGTCACTCGATATGACCCACACTATTGAGCTGGGACCACAAAACAGAAGAGGATGGAAAGACATTTCCCAGCTGTTTTTGTTTTTTGAAAAGTTTTGTTTTGGAAACAACTTCCAAGACTTAGTTGGTTTTGGATGAAAAATTGATTGTTAAACATGGAATTGTTTTCACAGAAAACAACTTTTAAAATTAAAATTGAGAGGGAAACCAAACACGTCCTGAGGCTTAAATGTGGATGCTGTTTGTTTTTCTGTTAAGAATAAGTTGATTTTGATGAAGTTCTTTTATGAGGTTGTCTTATTCTGTGGCACCACTTGTGTGCTTGTTCTTTTTGTATCCCTATGGTTCATGGCCCTTTGTTAGCTGCTGGATGAATGTATGTAGTTGCATACAGATTGTGAGCATGCTATGAATCTTGATGTTCTATTTTGAGTCATTAGGCTAAAAGTCTGCTGCTTGATTTCTCTTTCATATGCAGGGACAGGGTCAATCTGGGAGGCTTCGGTATAAGCTTGATGAGGGAACCTCTGGAAGAGATGTTTTATAGAGTATGGACCGTGCAGAAAAGGGTGAATGGAGTTTTTCTGTAGCATGATCATCATGGGTTCTCCAATCAGATTGTATGCCTTGGGAGAGTATAAATGAATAGGTCCACTGATTTGGACCTGTTGTGTTGTTTGTGTTATCGGTGCAGAGTTAGTGTTGTAGAAGCAATCCGTATCTTGGTAATTTGTTGATTCATAGGTTCTTATGAAGAGGAAAGCAATGGAGATAAAGTTGAGAAGATAGTGGTAATGGAGCATTTTGTTGATATGGGTTGAGGTGAAAACTTTGCAAAGATTTTTGTATCATGTCAAATTTGTTTGTATCATAAGAATATAATACTGGGGGTGTTTAGTTGAATCAAATTTATGATATTAATTCAAAATTGATAGATTGGTATGCAGTTTTGGAGATAGAAATTGAGTAGGTTTTGTGTTTATTTGATGTCTGTTTAGGGCTGAGGTCCTTTATACTGAAAGAATGGAAGGAGAAGAGAAGAGTATTAGGTATTCCTGTTGCTTGTTCCTCTAGTCCTACAATTATGCTATTCTGAACCTTCCTATACAGTAGACATTCAGTATAGTTGTTTATATTATTGGTAACATAGTGAAAGTCACTAAAGTGATTATTTCGAGTAATATTGACAGCTCCTTCAGCCCTGCCATACGCCTAAACGAATCTTAACAACCCTTCTGTACATCCGACTGCAGCTTATAAACATGATCTTCCATATATCCAATAACATATTTTATAAGCTTCACAAATGGTGGAAGCAAGATCTTTATACTCAACTTCTAGAGACAATTGAGTCGAGATATAAGATATAAGAGAATAGTCGAGATAAACTATGTGGTCAATGATAGAATGACGAGAATCAAGACATACAACCCAATCAAAATCAGTGAAGGCTTGGAACTGAATTTCACTTTTAGCAGTAAGAAAGATTCCTTGTCCTGGAGCTTGTTTGAGATACCAAAGAATACACAAAGAAGTTTGATGATGATGTGTAGAGCAACAAAAAACTGTCTTAAACGGTGAACATGTCTGGCTGAGTGTTGGTGAGATGGATAAGTCTTCCGATGAGTCTTTTATAAGAAGAATGATTGCTAAGAGGTTTCCTAGTGTTAAAACTAATGCAGTTGGAGAAAATCATGGGAGTAGAAACTAATGTAGAGGCAATCATTACTGCCTCACTACAAAGATCAAGACAAAGATCAATGGTGTACTTAGGGTTAAGTTTATTCCTTAGGTACTTCTTGCCACCTCAAAACTAAGAAAATATATTGACCCGGATTTTTATCTTAAAGGTTTGATCAAACAAAGAAGCAAAACTAAGAAAATATGTTGACCCGGATTTTTATCTTAAAGGTTTGATCAAACAAAGAAGTATTGTTATTAGTTTAAAAAATGACACATTTCTTATTAGAATGACATCATCTACATAAACATGTAAAGATGTTATTTTTAACCAAATTTTTTAGAAATAAAGAGTCATTGACAAAAGCTTGTTTGAACTTATCAGAGAGAAGAAATAAGAAATTTTGGCCGTAAACTTGTTTGAACTTATGTGAGAGAAGAAATAAGAAATTTTGGTGAAAAACTTGATTTTTGTTACCATGTTTTAAACTCGAAGGAAGTTTCACGTGAACTTCTTCATGTAAGTCTCCATGTATAAAAACATTATTAACATCTAATTGTTTAAGATGCTAATTATGTATAATGACTAAAGATAACAGAAGTCTAACCGTGATCAATTTAGCTATAAGAGAAAATGCATCAATAAAATCTAGTCCTTCTAGTTGAGTATAATTTTTTGCCACAAGACGTGTTTTGTACCTGTCTATAGTACCATCAACATTATACTTAATCTTATATACCCATTTGCAGCCAGTGACAACTTTGGTTTTTGGCAGAGATGTGATAGTTCATGTTTTATTCTTTTTCAAACTTGCAAGGTCTTCATCCATTGTCTTGCTCCCATCTTGTTGAGAGACAACTTTATAACTCTATGAGTCAAAATTAGCATCGATTGAGAGAATAAATTATTTAAAGGAAGGTGAAAAGTCTAGAAGAGATACAAAATATTGAATGAGATATTTGAGTTTATTGTTAGTGTCACAAGAGGCAAGAGTAGTCTGAAAATCATGGAGAAATGTAGGAATGCTAGTCTTAATGAATCTTCAAAAAATAGATCGATCAATAACATGATTAATATTATGTTTAGTATCTTTAGCCCTAGTTTCATTAACATTTTGACCATTAACAATCTTAGTGTTACGATTCATTTCTTCAATAAAATTAATAGCGAACTGCATAATTCACTAAATAATTCCAAAATTTCAGAAAGACGTGCTTCCTTTCTACAATGTTATTTTGTTTAGGTGTTTCAATGCAACTTATTTGGTATGTAATCCCTTTAATATTAAAATAACTTTCATATCAAACTCAAATTCATTACTAGACCCTATGACTTTAACACATTTACAAAAGTAATGAAATTGACTAATTGTATATACGAGTTCCAACCTTATTTTTCTTGAGATAAAGTTAAGTATATCAAGTATGATCATCAACTATAGTAAGAAAATATCTATCACCATTCAGAGAAGAATTTGAACATGGATCCCAAATATCAACATGAATCAAATCAAATGATTCACAGACATGCTAAACTTATGAGAAAAGACAATTTATTTTTGTTTTGTAAAATGAAAAATATCACATTTAACATATTCAATGAATTGTATATAAGGATACTTCTATTTCATAATAGGCCTCTTAGTAGAAGGATGACTAAGGTGACCATGCCAAATGTTATCTTTTACGCAATTATAATAAAGAATAAAATAATTAACTTTCACTCATTGAATTTTAAGCACATAAAAAGCAACATTCCATGTCTGATATAAAGAATCTTCTTTAGCAAGATTATAATTTAGGAGAGATAAGAAGAGAAGAACTAACACATAATAGCAAAACCATAATTTATGAGAGATAAGAGGAGAGGAAGTAACAGATAAGAGATGAGAGATGGTAATTGTTAGCATTAAACTCAAAGTCGTCATCAGTTTTATTTAGAAATTTGAATGGGTAAATAATTATTACCTTTAACTTTAGTTTTCAATGTCATTTATACTATGATTTTAAATGTAGTTTATAGTATAGGTTTTATGAGAGAGAAAGTAGAATCTGAAAAGTCTATTGTAAGACTATTCAGAAAAACAGTAGTGAAATAAAAGTAGTTATATTCTTTGTTCACAAATTGGTATAACCAATAATATATCTCTTCCTTAATTAACAAAGATGGCCAATTATGACAATTGGAGCATCCAAATAAAACTCTTCTCGGATCTCAAGATTTTTGGGAGGTAGTTCAACAAGGTTTTGAAGAATTAGAAAATACCACTGGTTACTTGGTGGCCCAAAAGAAAATGTTGAAAGAGACACGATCGAAAGATAAGGCAACTTTGTACATGTTGTATAGAGTCGTTGATGAGGCAATCTTTGAGAAGATTGTTGGTGCATCCACTTTAAAGGAAGCATGGGACATCTTCGGAAAGGTGTTCAAGGGTGCAGTCCGGGCTAAACAAATGCGTCTTCAAAATCTACGATGTGAGTTGGAGGCCATGAAGATGAAGGATTTAGAAGATGTATATAGTTACATCAGTGTAGCCAATAAACTTAAACGCAATGGAAAAACTTTCACTTTCACGGATGCAAGGGTCGTGGAGAAGATTCTTCAGTCATTGACCGATGACTTTGAAAATGTTGTATGTGCAATCGAGAGTCAAGAAACGTGACCATTGATGATCTCGCATGTTCTCTTGAAGCACATGAACAACGAAAAGAAAAAAAAAACAAGAAGTCTTGGAGGAAGCCTTACAAACAAAGATAACCATCAAAGAATACAAGGTGATGTACATGCAACATAACTGAGGAAAAGGATATGGACGCAAAGGTCGCCATTTTGATCACAATGGAGGACGTGGTCATGGAAACAACAATGAAGAGAGGGGACAAATGAACCAACAAAACAAAACTGGCGTGGACGAGATCGTGATCGTTCACATCGTTCAAATGTTGAATGTTACAATTGCGATAAATATGGACACTATGCAAAGGAGTGTTATGCCAAGAAAAGAGTGGAAGAAAATGCAAATTTAGTGGAGGAAGATGAGACAAAAGATGAGGAATTCTCATGATGGTCAATGAAGTTGTCATTATGGATAGTGACATGGTATGGTATGTAGACACGGGTGCTAGTAATCATGTGTGGGCACAAAAATCTCTTTCTTGATATACAAGAGAGAAGATGAACATGTGTCTTTTGGAGAGTCAACAAAGGTTCCCATCAAAGGTCGAGGAAAAATATGTTTTTCTCAAAAGGATGGAAAACAAGGCACTATAGAGGATGTTTATTATGTACCTGATTTGAAGAATAATATTCTCAGTATGGGACAATTATTGGAGAAATGTTATTCGATTGTCATGAAAGACCAGATTTTGCACTTGAAGGACAAAAATGGACGAGTGCTTGCAAACGTGGAAATGGCGAAGAATCAAATGTTCAAACTCAACTTAAAGAGTACATTATCAAAGAAGTCCCTTTGTGACAAAAACTTGAGCTTTTAAGGGAAAAATCAAGTAGCTTGGAAGAATCGTGCAATTTATTGACTAATGAAAAACATAGTGTCCTGGTATATCAATTGGAGAGTGTTGAAGCAAAGAAAAAGAAAGTAGAGTCAATCAAGTAGAAGAACTCCATTTGTTGCTTTTGGCACAAAAAAAAAAGGTGAATGAATTCCTGTCCAAATTAGAAGCCCCTTGTAAGTTTTCAAATTCCCTTGAAATAATGGTCTTGAATTGGGAGAAGACATTAGATGGAATAGTGTTGAGGCATTATCTAAAAAGGATATATGGTTTAATCATTATGTTCAAAGCTTATTGAAGTCAGAGTCTTTCTTAAATTCTTTTAATTCAAAGGGTGAAAGTGGAGAAGATTTTGTTTGGGAAATTAAAAGTATTTCAATTCAAAATTTTGCAAGGATGTGCAGTAGAAAATTGAAGTTGCTTCTAATTTAGAACATATGGTCTATTGGGAAAATATTGTTGGAGGCAATTGGCGTAAGAAAAAAATATAAAATTGGAAGTTTGAGCGATGACAATCAGAGAAGCAATCTGAATGAAGAATATGAAAGATTTGAGTTTAAGGGGGGAATTTGTTAGCATTAAACTGAAAATCGGTTTTATTTGGAAATTTGAATGAGTCAATAATTATTACTTTTAATTCTAGTTTTGAATGTCATTTATACTATGATTTTAAATGTAATTTATGGTATAGGTTTTATGAGAGAGAAGGTAGAATCTGAAAAAGTCTATTGTAAGACTATTTAGAGAGATTGTATTCTCATATAAGTGAAATAAAGTTATAGTTCAAAATTTCCAGTGTAGTTTCAACTGTTAGTGCTAAGGGTTGTATGGTTAGAGCTTATAGTGTCTTAAAGAGAAAATTGTATTAGAAAGAGTTACTTATAATTCTTGCATATCAGAAAATGAAACCCTCACCTCCACATGTGTGAATATTTGAGTAAAAGTTACACCACTGTTGTCTAGTTAGAGGGATAAAATGTTGTTACAGTAGTTGCTTTGTATTATGTGGACAAAAAGATGAACACCTTTAAGATAATTTAAATCCATAAAAGTGGTATTAGAGAAGTGTTAGTTTAAAGTTGAAATTGAATTTTATTTGTTGTTTTTTACGAGATATAAAGATATTAATGGGTTTGTTTCATTATTATCAGATATCTTCTACTTTTCATTGTTCTTACGAAAAGATCTTTGAACTTTAGCTATGTTGCACGTTCTTTCTTTTGTTACTTTCACACTTTACATATTATGAACAGAACATTTTTCCGACAATTTGGTTATTTGAGTTGAAGTTGAATGAGATTATGCAAACACGTGATGGAAAAGTTCATTGGAGGAGGTTGACCAAGTTGCATAAAGTTGTGTTGGGTCTACATCGTTCTTCCTCCACCAAAACTATACCCATGTTTTCTTAGACCAAGTATGAAGAACATGATTGGTTTCTCATATATATGACTAGCATGAAAAAGCGAGCATCTCCTTAATCAATGGTTCTTTGGGAATCTGATTCAACAAGATATGTTTCACTTCCAACTCCCAAGACTATTCTCAAAGTTCAGCTTGAGTAAGCAAACATATACACTAGTTACACAAAAAAGATAATTGAAAATACCGTATCGAAAATATATGAAAATATACGTGATAATATAAAATTTAATATAAAATACCAAATCAGGTGTCATCGTATAATTTAAATATTTATGTATTAACAATTGTTTGAATAAAAAATATTTAATAATTAATTGTATTTTTATCCATTTTTTAGATATTTTTTCAATACTTTTATTCAGACAAAAAAAAACATAAATGTTCTTATAGGGTCGGATTTTCCTTACACATGTCATGTTCGATATTTGATTTCTTGGACTCCCGGATTCAAGTTTTCATATCATGGCAGAATACCTGCAATTATACTCTAACGCTTAAGTTAATATTAGTCCAAGTTAAAAGTCTCCAAATATTAGAGTTTCATGACTTTTTACCTTGAGGGTACTACTTGTTTGTAGTGTTTGTTTTAGACCTTCTTAGTATGAATGATCAAGCCAGGTTCACCAAGGCCTAAGTGCTCCTAATCGTATTATGAAGGATGTTTGTTGTGCATTACTCATTAATTAATTATAATGTCAAGTTCTGGTTTCATCTCACACGTACATTGTCCGGGCATCCCAAATGTTGAGAAGCAGTGACAACGATGACTGTCGAATAGTTTTCAGGAAACACGATTATGAGATTATCTTAGCACCTCATACGATTCAATAAATATATACCAATGTTATACTTACTTATGTACTTACAATTTCGTTGACAATCACAATAATCATCTTTCAGAATCACAACTCAACATACTAGGCAAATTAGGGGTGAAAATGCGGGCTGACCTGCCCCGCATTTGGCCTACAATATGTAAGTTGGGTTGGTCCACTTCGCGCAAGGAATGCAGGCTCATTTTACTGGCCCGCCCCGCATAAGATGTAGCCCGTAGGCCTGTGGGAGAGCCCACACAAAAAAAATTAAAAAAAAATCATTAATTATAGAAAAAACCTATTTTTATTGCTAAAAAATTAAATTTCATTCATGTTTCAATTCATTCAATTAAGATATATAAAGGAATTCAAGTATGAGACTTGCTAGAAGGCTTGATTAAAAATAATTAAAATTTTATTTTGCATCTATTTTCCCTCTATATGTATGTAAATGTATCATATCTTATCAAAGTTTTGCTATAAAATATTTGAATGAAGATGACTCATTTTTTAACGAATATCTTATTGAAATCTCTTCTTTATATTATTTTTTATTAACAAATAAGACTTAAAATGATCTACTATCATTCTTACTATTAACTTCTTTAGATGAATAAAATAAAACATTCATCATTTGTTTAGTACATTAAATTCATTTTTTAAAATAAAACAAAATAAGTCACACTCCAATAATAGATGAGTGATGTATGATATTTTTTTCATAAAAAATAAATATATTTTTTCTAATTACGCGATTAAACGAGCCAACTTGCCCTGCCCCTTTGTTGGTTTGCACGAGCTATGAGTTATGTGGGACGGGTCTAAGCGGGTCAGCGGGCTAGATTGTGAGTCCACCCCACACTTTTTGGTAGTGGACTATAGGCCGACCCAGATGGCTTCCTCTGCATTGTCATCCTTAAGGCAAATCATCTTCTTTCACATTAGAAGAACTAGCTCTTTTCCATAAGAGTAATATTTTTTTTTCTTCTAAATTTGCAATTTTACTTATTTGAGAAATAAAAAATTTAAATGTACTTGGTTGAATCTCTTAAACGGTTGTAAAATTTCTTATTCAAACACATGTTTAACTTTTGGTCAAAATCACGTATAGATTCCATCTATAAATTATTTAGAAAATTTACTTTTGGTCAAATGTTGAATATAATTAAACAAGTCCAGAGCTATGATTAATTTGACTAGACAATTGGAGTCTAAAATTTCCAAACACTTTATTTAATGAAAGTGACTTATTAAACACTATATAACCAGTTTAATTAAGGAATTAAACCTAATTAATCAAAGTTAAATTACAGTAAGATTGACTTAACATTTTAAGGATTCCCAAAAGAATTCAAGAGTTAGACCTCATAATGGAAGACTTATGGACTTAGAAGAATGTGAGAGATGTGAGTGGGTAAAGAGAAAGGGTAGGAGAGAAACGAAAGAAAGAGATAAATCTTTATTATATGAATATTATATTATACAAGAAAAACATTTATACAAAAGAGAATATGATGATAAGTAACAGAGGATGGGTATCATTAACAATCCCCTTTAAACTTAGGGTAGGTGAATCAAACACCCTAAGTTTATGTTTAAAATTGCGAAAGGAATAGCCATATACATGTTTTTGTTAATATATCTGCTACTTGAAACTGAGTTGGTAGGTGAAGAAGCGTGAGGCGTTTAGCATGCACAAAGTCCCGAACAAAATGTAAGTCAAGCTCCAATTGCTTTAAACGTGAATGCATGATGGGTTTGGTTGCAAGATGAACTGCCCCCATATTGTTTGAGTAAAGGCGTGGTGTTTTAGTGGGAGTACGAAGCTCATGGATCAAAGAAGTTATCCAAATAATATCAGTAGGGGCAACAACACCACTCCTATACTCTACCTTTGTACTACTGTGAGAGACAACCTTTTGTTTCTCAGAGGACCATGAAACCAAATTTCAACCAATAAAGATGTAGTAACTCAAGTTTGATTTTTGGTCATCAAAGTTAGTGGCCTAGTTCAAGTCACTGAAACCAATAAGTAGCTTGGAGAAGATTAAAGATGTATACCTCGTGTCGCATTGCCTGCAAGATAACGAATAATGTGGTTTGTGCATGTATTGATAGACTTTATTGACGGAGAAGGAGAGGTCAAGCCGAGTGAGAGTAAAATATTGTAGAGATCCAACGACGAAGTGATAAAGAGTAGGATCGTCAACCGAAACAGAGTCATCAACAGTGAGAGGTAGGGAGGAAACCATGGGAGTTGGTTGAGGCTTAGAATCGAGTATGTTGGTATGCTGAAGAAGATCTTGGATATATTTGAACTGTGAAGAGAGTTATAGTTAATCCAAGTAACTTCAAATCCTAAAAAATAATGGAGTTGGTCGAGATCCTTTAGAGTAAACATATAGTGCTTAGATGTTTGATAAAACCTTGCAATAAACTTAGTGAGCTACCAATGACTAAAATACCATCAACATAAATTAGGATAAAAAGAGGATCAGTAGCAGTGAATCAAGTAAAAAAAGAGATAACAGTTTTAGAATAGGAGAACCTGATTTGAAGAAGAGTGTTGGAGAGTTTCTGAAGCCAGAGCAAGGAGCTTGCTTAAGGCCATATATTGCTTTATTTAGACGACAAACAAGAGAGGTATCAAAGTTCATAAACCCTGGAGGTTGCTGCATATGAACAGGTGAATCCCGATCACCATGAAGGAATGTGTTGTTGATGTCTATTTGGTGGATAGGCCAGCGAGAAGACAATACAATGGTGAGCACTAAGCGAATGGTAGGTGGTTTGATAACAGAACTAAAAGTATTTGTAAAATAATGTCTCTCACTTTGATGAAACTCTTTAGCTACCAACCAGGCCTTGTATCTTTGAATCAAGCCATTTGCATTATACTTCCATTTGAAGACCACTTACACCCTACAAAATTAGCACCAAAAGACAGTGAAATTAAAGTCCAGGTATTGTTATGCATAAGCGCATCATACTCAACTTGCATTGCGTGAAGCTAATGACGATGAGTCATAGTTCAAAGGTGTCGTTCATAATAGAAGAGTGAAAAACTTTGGGTTTATAAATGTCGTCCTTAGTACGGGTTATCAGAGGATGAATATTAAGATCTTGATCTTCTATTGTTGTTGAAGTCAGAGATTAGAAAGATGGTGGTGATTGATAAGGGCCATGTTTTAGTAATATTTCATATTAAAATACAAGCACTTATCGATATTAATTGATAAAATAACTATAATATAACACCTAATTTATGAATTTGAACCTTTTAACATATTTTGTGATTATAATTTGAATAAGAATGATTTATTCCCAAATTTGTGTTAATTTTAGGATTTTAGGGGAAAATGGAGATGAAAGGGCAAAAGGATAATAGACAAAGATAAAAGGGGAAAGGTGGAGAGCTTCAACACTCATCCAAGCTCGCCTAAACCAGAAGCTTCCAGAGGATCTCGCCTAAGCGATCCCAATCTCACCCAGGCGAGATCATTGCATAAACGTTGGGTTTGTTTTCGTCAAATCTGGCCAGGCGAGAAGTCACTTAGCCCAAGCTTAACTAGGTTAATTATGAGGTGTGAGGCACAACCCCATACATCAGTGGGGAGAATAGAAGGTGTTAGAAAATCCTAGAGGAGGCATCCGTTAAGGAGAAACATCCTGGATCTTCTTTTCTTTCTTTTCATGCTTGTAATGGCCAACATGAGTGGCTAATTCTACCCTTTGGGATTGGGAGTAATCTATTCAAACTCTTATGTATTAAGGTGATATTTAAATTTTGTTCTTGATTAATGATTGGTATTGTCATTTATTTGTAATGCTTGTTTATCATGATCTAGATCCTTAGATTTGATTGAAAAGTATCTCTAAGTTTCTTACCCAAATGATAATGCTTAACATATTTGAATGCTAGGAATATATTTGAAATGTTAATTTCTATCAACATCTAATCGTAATGATAAATAGTTTTTATAAATATGCGAGGAATCAATATTTAGGAGACTCTCTTAATAATTTTATATGCGAGGAATCAATATAAATAAATTTTATATGGGCATCAACATCAATCAAAGGATAGAATATTACTATGCTTTTCAAAATACAAAATAGTAAGAAGGATGAACCCCAATCCCAATTTTCCCAATTGAACCAACAAACTCCCAACAAACTTTATTTTTTTTTTCTATTTAGTGAATCTTATACTTGATAATTCAATTGTTCCTAGTGGGTTTGATATCCGTCCTTAGGGATAAAGTATTACTTCTGACACGGTACATTTGCCGTAAAATAGTCTTCAGTGATGCAGATCACAACATGAGCGATGATTGAGTAGAGTTGTCATGAGAAGATGATGTAGGAGAAAAGGAGACAATAGTAAAGGTTGAAGATGAAAGGTTAGGCACAATATCTATATTTTAAGAAAACTTGAAAAGAATGTTAGGAATAGAGTAAGGAAAAATAAACTCATTAATGCAAAGAGAAAATAGTCTTACCAAAAGCAATTAAATAAAGATAGCCTTTGCAATGAGGATCATAACCAAGAAACAAGCATAGTGAAGATCTAAAAGCAAACTTGTGTTGATTATATGGGTGAAGCAAAGAATAACAACCACAACCAAAAATCTTTAAAAAAATATTATCAGGTTTACGAGAGAATATCTTTTCATAGGGAATAAGATTTTTTAAAACTGGAGTAGGTAAGATGTTGATAATATAAACTGCAAAAGAAAATGCTTCACCCTAGAATTTGAGAGGAAGAGAGGAGGCGGCGAGAAGGGCCAAACCAGTGTCAACAATGTGGTGATGTTTGCGTTCAATAGAGCCATTTTACTTGTGAGTGTGTGGGAAAGTGAGTCTGTGAGAAATACCGTACGTGTTTAAAACTTTGGTCAAAGACAAAAATTCATTTTCAATCACTTTGAAGAGTTTTGATAGAATAACCTGCTTGGTTTTCTTTAAGCGTTTTGAATTGTAAAAACATAGAGGTAGCTTGTGATTTGTGCGAGATGAGATATAGCCATGTATACCCAGAAAAAGCGTTAACAAAGGAAACAAAATACAAAGAACCATGTGTTGATGCAACATGGGAATGACCCCAAATATCAACAAACACCAATTGTAGCGGAGCAGTATAATCAGTGTGTGAGTGTGTAAAAGGAAGCATGATGTAACCATGAAAGGAGCATCGCCATCTAAACTATACCAACTTTACAATAAGATGACCAAGAGCAAAAATTAATATTCAAGGTCAGGTCAAGCATCTCGGGCTAGGACTCAAGGCCCCACCATCCCTTAGAAGATCATCAAGAGCAGAACACCAGAGCATGAGCCAGGATACCAACTATTCATTATTTTAATCTTTTTACGAGGTCTTAAAAGGCATAAAAACTGGGCTTGTTCATGGCCCAGAGAGAAACTTTAACATCTAGATGGTCTTCCATATGCAACCCCTAGTCACCCTTTCCACATTAAGCACATGCTTAAATGTGAGAAGCATGACCCCTTCTAAATCCACAATTAGTGGCACATTTTTAGGAGTTAAGCTAGCTTATTTTGAATTTTAAATTTTGCTCCATGCCTTAATTACATGACACCTATCACTATAAATAGGTGGTCACCCCCTGATACAAACCATCTCGACAAACATATGACTAAGGACACAATAGACACTTCACAATTAAATCGGTCATCTTCCAAGACAAGACCCCACCAAACTTTAGGAGAACCTTATCAAAATAAAAACTAGACATAAGCTACAACATTAAATGTTCTTTCTTCTGGTCTTTTTAAAAGACAAGTTTATGTAAATAAATTGGGCTCACTTTGGGGGTCCAAATAAAAGAATAAGCTAGAGTAGGGTGTGTTTAGTAATTTGGGCTTGTTCTAAGCCCACCTTTCATGACATGTGCACCTAGGTTTAGGATTTCTTTGACCTACCTTCTAGAAGGTTTCTCACAAATGATGCCCCTACCCCTTTCACTCTTGCTCCCCAAGTCACTCCTTTATAAAGGGTGTTCTGCCTCATGTATTTTTACACATTGAATTTTGACAGTAAAGAAACTTTGTCAGAGTGTTTAATGAGCTAAGTCTCCTACTATCCTTGGGTCTTATCTTGAGTGCTCTTCACTTCAAGTGGCGGCTCTACACCACTCATCTTGGAGTATCCCATCCTTCAAGTGACGTGACAACCTTTCATATTCATAAGCTTGCTTCATCTCTTCACCTTTTTTCTTCTTTTTCTTTGTGCCACTTTTCTCCATTTTCTATGTCATCATGTTTTCTTTTTCTTATGTGCTTTTCATTTCCGCCCATCATCATCTAAATCACCATATAATTGTGTTTTCTCTTTGCCCTCTAGAAGTGAACATTCACATTTACTTAACCATTTGGTTAAGTTTGTGTGCAGTGAAAATCTTCTTTGAGTTTCTCACCATAATTTTTAATCCAAAAATCATAAACAAAAGAGTAACTTATAAAAATGTCAATCGTAAAATCAACTCACATCACCCCCTATTGTAAATCACACTAGATTTGAAGTAAAGAAACTCTGTTCTGGTGAATCTCTGAGTAGCTATTTTTCCTCTAAGTCTTATCTTGGCAGAGAATGCCTTAAGTGGAGAATTCCTTCTTCACTCATCTTGGAGCTCTCCTCCCCCAAGTGGCGTGAATCCTTCCATCACTCCATCTCCATGAATTCTACAACCGCATAAGCTTTCCATTTTCGTCATCTCTCTCTCATTTTGAATGTGTATTTCTGTGTCCAATTATTCTTTGTGCGGCTTTTCTTTTTACTATTTGAAGAGAACCTTCACACTTATATAACCCTTTGGTTAAGTTTGTGTCCAATGGCGATCTTCACTAAGTGTTCACCATATTATGTAATCAAAATTCTAATACAAGAAAAACCAAAAATTGAATGTGTACATTTTATAAATCCACTCATATCAAAGCTGATGAGCCTTAGCTCTAACACAAGAATCACAAAAAGAAACATCTAGATTATAAGAGACATTGTGATGAGAATCAAATAAAGGAGGCTTTTATTAATGGAGGAAGAGGACATCCACCCTCACATTTGAAGTTCTTCCTTCTAGTCTTCTCAAAATTAAAAGAAGACATAAAATAAAGATGAGACCCAAGCCCAAAGCCCAAGCCCAAGCCCAAGAAGGCCAAAGCCCAAAGAGCCCAAGTCCATCCCATGAGGGGCAAGGCCAAGCTTTGAAATACTCTTGTATAGTTTTAGAAGGTGTGGTTATTAAATAAAGGAGTGTGAAAATGTAAAATAAAGTCACATTGTCCATGTGACTTAGGAGAGTGGTGTAGGTGTAGTTTTTAGGAGGTGTCATAGTAGAAAAAGGTCACACCTCCCATGTGACTTGTTTTTGGTGGGAATTTCAAATGAGTTTTATTTTAATTTTCCCACCTATTTTTCAGCACCTCTAGGCTATAAATAAAGGTGCTTAGCTTGTACAATTCAGATTTGAATTTTGATTAGAGAAACTATACTCAATTTTTGAGAGAGCATTGGAGAGCTTTGTGCCTTCTTCACTAGTCTTATCTTGATGGTTCAATGGTTACCTCAAGTGGAGGCTTGCACACTTATCTTGGAGTCTCCATCCTCCTAGTGGCATAATCATCCAACCATTCCTCCATCTTCATGAGCTTTCTCTTCTCCTTCCTTCCTTCTCTTTATTTGTTCATGTCTTAGCTTGCTTCTCTTGAAATTTTGTTCGGTATTTTCAGCTTCCTTTTAGTTTTGCTTCGGTGCTTTTGTTTCTTTGTTGTTCTTCATCTTTTCTTCTTCAATTCAAGTCTTTTGTTCGGTGCATTTTAGTTTTTGTGTTGTTTAATCGGTGCCTTTGCCTTTTCTTCCAATTCAATCGGTTCAATTTGACAATATGTGGAACTTCCATATGAGTTTGAGTTTTGGTACTAGTTTTGGTGAGTTCTTGTTCATAGAACCTTGATCCAATTCTATGATAAAGTGCCTATCTCATATCCAACTCAAGATGATTCCTAAGAATGTCAAGAATCATTCAAAGTGTGCTAGTGGAATCATATCACATTGTTTAAACGCATAACATGATGTACAATTTTAGACGAAGCATGGCCAAGGCATCGATACCAAAGTTCATAAGTTTTCACAACAATATTGTATGAAGTAGTATTAATAGACGAATATAGAGTACGCTCTAAAGTGTGAAAAACATTAAGACCATCACATATTCGTCCTTAGAGTATGATCTCCTTTGTGACCTGATTTTTTATATTGTAGTGGTTAGGGAAGATATCAAAGAAAAGCCCATTATCGCGAGCAAACTGAGAAACACTCAAAATATTTTTGTTAAAAGATTATTAAAAGTGAAGAAATGATTGGAAGAAATATAGCAAAGAGAAGAAGAACCAACATTGTGAATAGTTATACCTGAGCCATTACCAAGTTGGACAGTATCAGTGCTAGTGTAATTCTATTTCTTGGAGAAAACAACGGGATCATGCATTATGTGACGAGTAGTGCTAGTATCCGGGTACCACAGAGGATTGCTAATCGTGGAAGGAGTGCCCAAAATGGATGGTTCAGGGTCATTAAGAGTGGGCTGAAAAAGTGAAGTGTTAGCTGAAATAGAAGAAGAAAGTCCAAGAATAGACCTTGCCAAAAGTTAACACAATATGTCCAAACTTGAAGCACAATTGACACTGAACATGTGGTTGTTGAGATGAAGAAGAGAAAGAAGCACTCCAAGAATTGTTATTGGAAGAGCGAGAGAAATTGTCTTTTGTTATTGTAATACATTCCTGATGAGCCACGACCACCACGAAAATAGTTTACGTGAAAAAAAGGATTGGAAGACGATGAATGAACCCAATTGGTAGAGGCAACATTGGCTTAAGCTTATGAATGAAACTTATGTTTCTCGAAACGATCTAGCCAAAAGAAAAGACTCAAAGTGATGGAAGTGATGAAGATGTCATATTTCTCGTGTAAACCGTCGAGGATGGCGTCAATATAATCTTCGTAGGAGATTGGACAATCAGTTGCAGCAAAAGAATCTATCACTCTTTTGATGTCCAAAATGTATGAAGAGATTGAGCAATCACATTTATAGGATTTTAGATGAAGTTTGAGTTGGCGAACTTTGGCACGAGTGTGTGAGGCATAGTAAACATTCAACTTATCCCATATGAGATGTGCAGTGCACAGGTCGACCATCTGAATAAGCATAGAGTTAGACATTGGCACAAAAAGCTAATAAGTGTCATATTTTCGTAATAGTTCATATTAAAAGACATGCACTTATGGATATTTATTGATAAAATAACTATAATTTAACCCCTGATTTATGAATTTAAACCTTTTTACATATTTTGTGATTATAATATGAATAAGAACGATTTATTCCCAAATTTGTGTTAATTTCGAGATTATAGGGAAAAATGGAGATGAAAGGGCTAAAGGAGAATAAACAAGATGAAAAGGGAAAGTTGGAAAGCTCAAAACTTGCCCAAAATCGCCCAAGCGAGCCCAATCTCGCCCAAGCAAGCCCAATCTTGCCCAGGCGAGATCACTTTAGAGAAGTTGGACTTTTTCTCGTCCAACTCGCCCAAGCAAGCCCAGACTTGTCCAAGCGAGAAGTCACTTAGCCCAAGCCCAACTAGGTTAAATACGAGGCGTAAGGCATAACCCTAATAGAAGGAGATATAAAACCTAGAGGAGGCAACCGTTAAAGAGAAACATCCTGAATCTTATTGTCTTACTTTCCATGCTTGTAGTGGCCAACAGGAGTGGCTAATTTTGTCCTTTGGGATTGAGAGTAATTGTTCAAACTCTTATGTATTGAGGTGATATTTAAACATAATATTTTGTTCTTGATTGATGATTAGTATTGTCATTTTATTCTTAAGGCTTGTTTTATCAAGATTTTGATCCTTAGATTTGACTGAAAATTATTTCTAAGCATCTGACCTAAATGATTATACTTAACATATTTTATTTCTAGGAAATAATTTTAAATGTTAATTGCTATCAACATCTGATCGTAACGATAAGGAGTTTTTAGAAATATGCAAGGAATCGATATTTAGGAGACTATCTTAATAATTTTATATGTGAGAGGAATCGATATAAATGAATTTTATATGAGTATCAACATCAATTAAAGATAGAATATTATTATGCTTTTCAAAAAAGAAAAGAGTGAGAAGGATGAACCTCAATCCCAATTTTCCCAATTAAATCAAACAACTATTTAATTTGCTTTATTTACATTCTTGCAATCTCATTCTCAACAAACAGTAAACAAACACTCAACAAACTTTCACTTATTATTTTCTATTTAGTGAATCTTATACTTAAGAATTCAATTGTTCCTTGTGGGTTTGATATCCGTCATTTGGGACAAATTATTACTTCTGACACGACACACTTTTCTTAAAATAGCCACCAGAAGCCAAGCAATAAGAAGATTATCTTGTTGCTTGTCTAGAAGATATGTGTGAGAGATATTATGGAGGCGTAAAAGAGGATTCCAAGAATCAAAGAAGATCAAGACCCTTAAATTGAGAAAGAATTTGTTGGTGCCAAACAAGAAAGTTCTCATTATTAAGTTTGAGAGTCAAAAGAGTAGAGAAAGTATGAGGTTGTATTGAAGAGTTGAAAGAGGATGAAGAGGTGGTTTGAGCAGAGGCATAGGAGGAAAAAGAAGACATTGCGAAAGAAAAAAATTTCACAAACTCGTGATACCATGTGAGAGATGTGAGTGGGTAGAGAGAGAAATGGAAAGAGAAAAAAGAAAAGAAAAAGATAGATGTTTATTATATGAATATTATATAATGCAGACAAGTATTTATATATAAGAGAAGATGGTTAGTAACAAGGATGCATGGGTGTCATTAACAAAGACATGACATTGGGACAAAACTACTGAAATGTGTATTTGGATAATTGAGTGGAAATGAGTCTAATTTACTGACTTAGGATTCAAGTTCGTGTTTTTATTTTTGGAATTTTATACCTTTCAATGGAATTTTATTATTTTGTAATAAATATCAACTGAAATCAAATAGAAAAAATATTCTAAAATTAGTTAGTTATGTATGTTTGAGTTTGAAGTTGAAATTTAGTGATTGTTATTTTCGATTTTGTTTTCTATATTTTAATGCATGTGGATTTTTAATTTGAGAAAAAATAATTCATAATACTATTTTTAATAAGTATTTTTTATTTAAAATATATTTAAAAAGGATTAAATGGCAAGTGGAATGATGGAAAAATAAATTTTCTAGATTTAATTATGAATTTTTACTATTATGGAAAAATAAAGTTTTCATATTATGACATTTAGAATATTTTTTTTATCCCATTTAAAGATTTTTAATATTAAAATTATAATTTTTCCTTATAAATATGGTATCTTAAGAAAATGTGGCAAATGAAGAAATTAAGGAAAAAATAGAACTAATTATGAATTTCTATATTTTGAAGGTTTCTAATAAGATAAAAGTTTATGTGACTTAGAACGAAGAAGTTTTAATTTATTTAGATTTTTTCAGAAAGGTTATGACTAATATATTATCTCTCTATGAAAACATTAATATTTTAAGGGTAAAAAAAAAATTGAATCTCGATAATTACTACTAGAAAATAATTTTTAAAGATAAAAAATAATTAGTTACTTTATTTACTAAATTAAATATTTTTATAAATTAAAAAAATAATTAGTATATAAAGTAGAGGGGGTGAATTGTTTAAAGAGAATTTTCGCAAACTTTTAAAACAAGAATGAAATTATCTCAAGAAACAATTGATAAGAAATTCAGTTTGTCAAAACAGCAATAAAAAACAACAGTACCAGAAAAACAATCGATTGTTTCACAGAAACAATCGGTTGTTTATACCAGCAAACAACAAACAAAATTGAATTTAAAGAGTTAAGGATAGAGAGATTGCACACAGATGTTTATACTGGTTCACTCCAAACCCAGAGCTACATCCAGTCTTCTCAGAAACCCTGAGGAATTTCACCAAGCAATCACACCTTGATTACTTACACCACAACCAAGAAAGTGACCTTGAACACCTCAAGACACACACTATTCTTGACCAACACACCAACACTAAAATTGCTGATCTTGATCCCCTCAAGAACACACAGCCAGTCTCAGCAAACACAGAAACGAAAACTTGTTTCACAGAGTACAAGGATTACACTTGTTACAGAAGATAATCTGAAATCAATACAAGCAGAATCCTATTCCACAAACTTTGATCAATCACAAACTCTTAGCAATCTTAGCTCTTTGAAAAGCTCAAAAACTCTTAGCAAAAAACTTGTCAAAGATCTATTTTCCAATATGTTTTTCTGAATATATTCAAAGATGTAGTTTGTTATCAAATCTTAACAAGCTCTTAAATTGCATTAAAAGATTGGTCAAAGCATTTAATGACTGGAGCGTAATCAGTTAAATCATTTAATGCTCAATCAAAGATAAAACAATTTTTCTGTTATGGTCCCAAAACAAACAATCGGTTGTTTCCTCGAATCAATCGGTTGTTTTGGTTTTAACAGTTCAACCATTTGAAAAACAGTTTTCAATCTTTTCTTAAAACATCTAAGTATAAACAATCGGTTGTTTCGACAAAACAATCGGTTGTTTTAACTTAGTTTGAAAACATTTTACTTTCACAAAGATTGAGAATGTCTATGTTTTAGATTCGATCAAGGGGTTGATTACAACATTCAAACTACCCCAGAACTATACTAAACCAGCACAGCAACAACAAGCACAACCAAGGCTTCAACATCCTTCAAAGGGTTTGGATTCTTCAAAGCTTGAACGCCACTTGGTTCAACAATCTCCCCCTATTTGATGAAGACAAATCCCTGATGCTTGTGTTGTACCTGATTGAATCTGAAGCAGTTCCTACAAGATACAGTTTTGAACAAAGCATAGAACTTCTGATATTTGGTTAGCACAGATAACAAAAAAATTAAATTTCAGAGCTAAATCAGAAACAAATACTACTCATCCAAACTGTTCTAACAAAATATATAAACACAACAGCATATATATCTCCCCCTATTTGTCTTCACAAATAGACAAAGAGAAGATATAACACAAAATATTGTTTTGATTACATCAGAATTAAAGCAGCAATAGCAGAAAGAAAGAGAATTTTAAAAAAAGATATAACCACCAAAAACAATCGGTTGTTTCGATACATCAACCGGTTGTTTTTCCTTATTCATCATCATCAGCAAATTGAAGATCAAAGATTTGGTTCTGGACAGCTTCAATCTGTTCATCAAGAGTCATGAAGTGTGCATCCATGTTGTCAAACCTTTTGTCAATCCTCTGGAAATTACTAACACAGAGACCATGGAGGTTTCTTTGATTCTCCCCAAAACTATCAAGCCTATTCATCATGAGTCTCTCAAAAGGAGACATGGTTTACATCCTTTCTTCTTGATTTCCAGCACCAGCACTAGGTCCATCATCTTGATAATCTTTAGGTGGATCTTCATGTTGAACATCCATATCAGCAGGTTCATCTTGTTCAAGATCAACAGCACCACTAGATGAGGCACCAAGGTCACCATCCTTGCTAATCCATTTGCCACCTACTTTGGTAAAACCCATTTTGCTGAGTGATCCATTGTTCAACTCTTGAGTTGACTTGACCAACTCAGATGTTTCATCTTCAAGGTTCACTTCAAAATAGAGTAAAAATTTAGATACCAAAACAGCATATGGATAGTGATAGTCACATAACCTCATAGCCTTTTGCATGTGCTCTTTGATGATGTGGATCCAATTGATTTTGATTTTCTTCACGATGCAGAAGATATATACCAGATCTTCCTCAGTAAGAACATAATGATTACTCCCCCTTGGAGTTAAAATCCAGGTCACAATGAGAGCAAGCAATCTTTCATCAAGCTTTAGACCTCCAACCGAGCATGTTCTCACTTGAGCATGTTGATTCTTCAAGCAACTCTTGTAGTATTGGATTTTGTTAAAATCCTCCACTACTCCAAGGTTTCCCTTGTTGATTCTAAGGCCAGAGAACTTGAGACCAGCAACAGCAGTCCATACTTTATGAGTTATCTCCATTTCTACACCTTTCACATGAGAAACTTGTTTCCCTCAAACTTTAAATTTGTGTAGAACACCCTTACCAAATCTGGATAAATGTTTCCCTTCATCTCCAGGAACTTTCTGAGAGATTGATCCTTGAGCAGCCTTCTTACATTGTCAAGCTTTTGACTTTTCAGCCAATCACAGCATACAACCTTGGGGTTGTTTATCTTTTTGATACTTGTTTCATACCTATATCTCTCAATAAGATCATTGTCTCCAGAAAACCAGCCTTCTAGCCTTCCTTCAGACCTTACAGCCCTGGTTTTGACTCTCTTTGAGGTGGGAGGAGTTGATTCCATGATGGCAGAGAAGAAAACAGAGAAGAGCTCACTTCACAGATTTTTGCAAGAGATGTTGCATTTGGTTGTTCTTGTGGAAGAGATCAGCTGCACCAGATTTTATAGCAGAAAAAGAATCAATTAGCATTCAATTTTATTTAGTGGGTACCTAATTTTTCAGAGAGAGAGGACTTGACTCTGCCCTGCACAGAAAACGTCAGAAAAAGCTGAAAAAGACATGGTCTTCACATGTGATCTTTGACTAGTCATTAAGGCTCTTGAATTTCCAAGATTTTGGAATATTTTCCTTTATGACAGTTGTAACTTCTCTCTAAACGTGATCAGCTTTCAATCACAGGTTCTTTGACCAAGATTCTCTCTTTGAATTGATCTGCAACGGATAGAAATTCAAAATAGCAATTAAAAGGATTTCTTCAGAGTGCTGTCAGACCTAAAACAATCGATTGTTTTTCTGCAGCTGTTAAAACTGATTTTGAATTTTAACGATGAGCAGAAAGAGTTCAAAGCAGATGATATTAAGCATATTAAAAAGATTTTTATCCATGAGAAAGACTTATAAAATACAAATTAAAGGAAAGTTTTATCCTTATGTTAATTCTTCAATGAGCCATGTGCTTTATGATCAAGAAGCCTTTTTTCACTGTTGAGGTCCTTTGGACAGATGCATAGCATTGATTCAGCTTCAATGACTGTCTTTTTCTTCCAAGGATTTGATCACATGACTTAGTTCTTCACACTTCTTTAGAATTCCTGCACAAACATGAATTCAAGAAACAAGATTTGGTCCCTTCACAAATGTGGGTCCAATGGATTTCTTTTTCTCATTTGGAACCTCACATCCTTTCGGAATCCATTTCATGTAGCCTCTAGGAATAGAGAATTTTCTTATTTTGCAGAATCTAACCAAATGGCCCTTTTTCATGCAATAAAAGCATGTAACAACCGGTTGTTTCGATTTAACAATTGGTTGTTTCACTGGCTTTCTTAAATTTTTTTTTGAAAACTTATCTTGTTGGTTCTGTGGATTGAAACCCAAACCAGCCTTTCCAAAAACACAGCTTTTGTTGAACCAAGTGGTGTTCAATGTTTTGAAGAATCCAAATCCTTTGAAGGATGATGAAGCCTCTGCTTTGCTTGTTGCTGCTGTGCTGGTTTTAGCCTTGTTCTCGGGTAGTTCAATGTTGTAATCAACACTTAGATTAAATCTCAAAGCAATTAGCATCTCAATTTTATCAAAGCAAAATTATTTTCAAACTAAGTTGAAACAACCGATTGTTTTGTCGAAACAATCGATTGTTTACACTTAGGTGTTTTGAGAAAGTTTGAAAACTGTTTTTGAATGGTGTTTTTGTTAAGTAACAAAACAACCGATTGTTTCGAGGAAACAATCGATTGTTTGTTTTAAAACTGATCCTGCCTGTTGACCAAAACGCTGGAGCCTTGCCTCGTCAAACTTGGATCGACTTCTGCGCCATGTTAGCCTCCGTCTTCCACCGTGATTCACCTCAAGAACCTGCAAAAGACAGAACGACGGCGCTGCGGCCGATCACGCTCCGACGCCCAAGTCAGCGATTGAACCACCAATTAGTAAGAGAAAAACTCAAGAACTCTAAAGGAACCGTGCAAAGTTCTCTCTCAGCGTACTCTCGTTCTCGCAGTTGTAAAGAAGTAATCTAAACGCGTGCGTACCTCAAAGTTCGTTGGAAACTCTTATATACCTGGGCACTTTCTCTCTCCTGGCAGTTACACATCTGGACACGTGGCTCGCATCCAGCTGTACACGTGCTATCATCTGGAGCATCCTTGACTTGGGCACCACTTCTTACTCTTCAGGATTTTGGCTAAGTTACTTATGCATGACACAACTCAGTGCATAATTGCCTTGGAGCGTGATCTCTTCTGGGTGGCGAGTTCGGGTGCCTTCGTACACACCCTCCCTGTGGTCTCGCCGGCCGCCTTCATGATCTACTCTTCTTGCTTCACCGTGTACGTTCAAGGGTGCTATCTCCCGAGCTCATCCTCTGGCCCGTTGGGAAAGGCTATCTGACTTCATCTTTGGCGATGTCCCTGCTTCGGCGATCTCTGACCACTTGGTCGCCCGGGTTCACATCTGGCAACTTCATCTTCAACCTGGTGACCGCCGGTTTAGGTATGCTGGAGCTCGGAGCACGCCAACTTAATAACTAGCGACTGCACGAGCCCCCCGACTTCCTTCCCTTCCGCCAGCCAGGTGTCCCATCAACACGCCTATACAATAGCTTGATGCCACGTCATTACTTCCGACTACCAGGGCGGTACACAAGCCCCCCAGTCTTAAGCGAAGACTTGTCCAGCGAAAAGACTAAAGGAGTCACGTCACTACCGATCTATGTGGCGCTGACGCAGAATTCCAAGCGCTTGTACTTTCTGCTTTCCTGACGCTCCACCAAACACTTTTTGAATCGCTCGACACGTGGCTTCATCAACGGTCGTCTTTAGTTGTCGTTTACGCTTCCGAAAATCATTTGAAAAACCCTTAAACCCATTTCATTTCTACTGTTCCATCACCTCTTTGCCTTCTCAAACGCTCTGAGTTTCTTCTACAAAAAACCCACGAAGCTCTTCAACCTTCTGATTCCTCAACTTCTTCAGCGTTCGTCTGGTCATCAAAAGGTACCCCCTTTACTTCTTCTGTTGAGTTTTCCTGCATTTTAACCGGTTCGCATCATCCATTAACTGCCTGGTGCATACGCTGTGGGTTGTTTCTTCTGCTTCTCCCTTCTGGTAACTTAGGGTTTCGTCTCCATTACAACGAACTTTCGTTTGTTCGTTTCTGATCTTTCTTTTACAATCGAGTCAGCCTTTGCAACCTTCGCTCACCTTCCCCTTTCTTCTTCCTTTGCAGTTTCCGCGATGGCTCGTTCAAAGATCACCCCGAATCCTCCTCCCTCGTCACGAAACCCTCCATCTCAAGCTCATAACCCCCCGCGAGCACCTGGTGCTTCCTCCTCCCAGGCTGAGAGGCCTGCAACCTCTCGCCCCAACCCGGCTCAGGCTACTCCACCGGTCGCCGGAGGAGCCTCCATCCCTGCCCCAGATTATAAGATGGTGTACCCATGGGCTACTTCGACTTTGCTGAAGGAAACTTCCTCAGTAAATCTGCTGGAGCAGTTCTTCGATTGAAGAAAGGGGACGAACCCCACCTGTCGTTCCACAAGGGGCACGATGACAAGCTGATGGTGCTACCTTGCCCCCCCAACGTGCCAGTTTGCGCAGACGACAAAGGGAACAACGGCGAGTTGTTCTGCTTTGTATACACCACCTTATTTAAGAAGGTGAAACTTAGGTTTCCCTTCACTCGTTTCGAAAGGGAGCTACTAACCGAGCTCGACATCGCCGCCGCCCAGCTTCATCCCAACAGCTGGGCATTCGTGCGGGCATTTCAGATCATGTGCGCACATCTGGGACTGCCAGCGTCAGTGGACGTTTTCCTTTTCCTCTTTGAAGCTAAGCACCCAGGAGATCGCCTTTGGGTGAGCCTGAATGGGATTGCTGGGAGGTCGATCCTCTCTATCTTCTAGCAATCTTACAAGGATTGGAAAGGCAAATTCGTCCAAGTGCGCCCAAACGACCAGGACGCCTCGCTGCTCGACGGCTTTCCCTTGTACTGGGTAAACAAGGGAAATAAAGAATCCAAAGGAAGCTTCAAGAGGCCAAGAAGCCCTGACAGCATGGGCGCTTTGGACAAAGATCTGTGCCTCTTCTGGAAGAGCGTGGCAGACGCTAACATCACCTTCCTCACCACTGCGCTTATCTCCTTCGAGTTCTTCGAAGATCAACTCGAGGCTCGCATAGGTTAGTGCTTATCTCAAGCTTAAGTCTTTGCCTTGTGCTGTACCTCTGTTAACTGTTGCTGGACGTCTTGTTTGTTGTGCACAAGACTTGAGTTTTATTTTCTGCATCACTTGTTTGCCTCATTTGCATACTTATTCATGTATTTATCTTTGTCTCTGAGCTGACCTGTATACCTTCGTATTATGCAGATCTCATGTTGGGCAAAGGGAAATTAGCTGAATTGAGGGCGCTCGCCCGAGCCCATGGGCTGGCATCGGGCTCCCAGACTGTGCCCAACTCGGTGGTGGAGATCGCCGCCGCTCAGGGCAGATCGCCCCCCAAAGGCCCAGCTCCTTCAGAGGCCTTGCCCGCCCAACAACGCAAGAAGCTCATCCTCAGGAAGCCTAAGAGGAAAACCCCTCAGGTGGTTCATGAGGATGAAGAAGAAGACGATGAGGCAACTGAAGATGGCCTCATCACCAAAAGAAAGAGGGTGGCGCCTTCTTCACCACCTGCTCCACCTCCTCCTCCAACATCAACACCACCTCCGCCAGCTCCAACTCCAACACTGCCTCCTCCCCCAGCTCCCACGTCGCCAGTCCAAGCAGTTCCCTTGGCAGCTGCTTTTCCCGTGGTTGAGGCTGCTGAGCCCAACTTTATGGAGAACCCCCCGAGCGCCTCCACGCCATATGTATCTGCTGGAGGGGGTCCTCCTTCAAACGCCTCAACTGCGGAAGCTGCACCAGGCGGGGACGAAGGTGCTCATAACTCGCCTATTATCATCACCGAGTCCCCCTCGTCACCACCACGCCAAGAAGCTCCAACTCCCCAACCAATTCAAGAAGGTAGTGGCGAGAACCAGCAACAGGCTCCCCCAGTGCTTCCACAAGCAAACCTCTCCCTCGCGGTCAAGAGAGTGTGGGAACCCTTCTCAGCAAAACTCAAGATGATGGCAGAGGATTTTCCCTCCATCATATCACAAGCTGTGGAGAGTTCCAGCAAAAAACTCTAGGATGACATCTCCGTGCTCCAAGAGGAGAACCGCCTGATAAGGATCGAGGCGGAGAAGTTGTCCTGCAACCTAATGCTGGCGGAGATCGACCATTCGCGAGTAGAGGATGCTATGAGCACCGAACTGCGGATGGCGCGCAAGGAGGCCACCGATCTAAGCCATAAGGTGCAGCTCTTAGCTCAAGAGAAGATCGAGCTGGAGAGCAAGTTGGTCCCCTACCGTCTCAAGGTGGCTGACCTGGAAGCGTCGATCAAAGCCGATGCAGCCAAGGTAGAAAATCTTGAGAAGAGGTCAGTAGATAGGGAGGTCTTCATGGGGAAGGTTGAAAAGGAGAGAGACGACACCATGGCCAAACTCGTCGAGGTCAAAGAGGAAAAAGAAGGGATCGCCGCAGAGCTGGTCCAAACGCAGGCGGAGAACAAGAGGATTACTGAAGACCTTCTTCAAGCTCGGGAGAAGGTTGAAGAACTAAAACAGCAGAACGAGGGGCTCAAGAAGCAGATCGAAGAACTCGAGTTGAGCTCTGCCCAAATCCTCGCTGCTGGGTTTGACGCCGCCCTGGAGCAGTTCGCCTGCCAATACCCTGATCTGGACCTCACCATGGTGTCATTAAACAACGAAGTGGTGGATGGGAAGATAATCCCTTTTGAAGACTAGCTGATTCCCTCCATTCACTTATTCATCTGTTTTCTTTTGCACAATCTTTTTGTAATAACTTTCCTCCTTTGTATATGTAATTTGAACTGATATGCTTATGTTATGACATTTCCCGTCTCTTTATATAATCTTTTTGTTAACTTTATCTTCCTTGCATAAATCTCTTAGACGAAATAGACTTAGCAACTTCGTGAGTGCAATTATATACTAACTGCTTCGAACCATCAAATTTCGAACGATAACATTGCAACAACTTGCAACCTTAAGGTGACGAACCTCAGCGCGAAATCACCTTTCAAATAACGAGCTTCAACCCAACTAATAACTTAAAACACAGCTTACCTGATCTGCCTTATCAAAACGAGCCTTGGCTTCTGCCACTGCTTGAATTTCTCCTGGTCGCCAAAGAGTCTTGGCGATACCAGCTTCCTCTTGCTTTCACAACTTGGCCATTATTCCCTCATCTGGGGGTAGAGGCGCCTTTCGGATCCTCCTCTACTTCCCCTGACCTTCAGAATGGCAAGCCGGATAGCTAAGCGTTCTCTTCGAACCTACCTTAGCTATCCTTTAAACTTTTTCCACCCTCTACACCGTACCTGAACTCGCTCGAGACGAGAAGGATTTTATCTTGCCTGAACTCGCTTGACAGCGAGAAGGTCTTTAACTCGCCTGAACTCGCTCATCGGCGAGAAGGTCTTTAACTCGTGCCTCTACATTGCCCCAGGGGTTACATCTTCTCTCCCCCAGAAACACTGAGGACTTTTCACTGGTGCCTCTACATTGCCCCAGAGGCTACATCTTCTCCCCTCTGGAAGCACTGAGGACTTTTTATTCTAACTCGCCTGCACTCGCTCGTCGGCGAGGAGGTCTTTATCTTTTTCTCGCTTCAGGACGCGCGAGGGCGTTGAGGTCTTTATCTCGTGCCTCCGATCGCCTAAAGACGATGAGGACTTTAAACTTTAACTGGTGCCGCCAATCGCTGAAAAACGACGAGGACTCAGAAACTTTTTTAGAAAGCATGCGACATAACTTCAAAACTCGCCTTAAATCACGTATAAGCGACAAGGTCTTTTTCAAAACTTTCGCAATAACGACAAGCATGCAATCTAAAACAACTTTAAGCTTCGAAAACTCTTCTTTATTGGGTGGCCTCATTAAAAACCCTCCTTAGGGAAAAAAGAGTGCCCCCTTCAAACTGTTTTAACAGAAAGCTTGCAAACTCTATGTGTTTGTTTTTACTTACAAAGCTTTTTAACTGTAATACAACTTGAGGTGCGTGGCGTTCCAAGTGCGAGGAATCGCCCCTCCTTCCAGCGTTTCTAAGCGGTAGGCGCCGTTCCCGAGCGCCTCGGTTATCCTGAACGGTCCCGTCCACTTAGGCGACAACTTGTTCTCCATCTCGTACTGGTGGGCCTTCCTCATCACCAGGTCGCCTTCTCTAAACTGCCTTGGCATCACCTTCGAGTTATACCTTCGTTCAATTCTTCTTTTCACCGCCTCAGCCTTCACTCTCGCCTCCTCCCTGACCTCATCCAGCAAATCCAGATTCAGCCTTCTTTCCTCATTCGAGTCTTCTGCTACAAAGTTCTGGAACCTCGGCGAGCGCTCTTGGATTTCCACTGGAATCATCGCGTCGCATCCATAGACCAGGCTGAAAGGGGTCTCGTGGGTTCCTGACTGCTCGGTGGTGTGGTACGCCCAAACTATACGGGGTACCTCTTCAACCCAACTCCCTTTGGCTTTCTCGAGCCTTCTCTTCAAACCTCTCAGCAATACCCGATTGGCTGACTCTACTTGACCATTCGTTTGAGGGTGCTCGACAGATGCAAATACTTGTTGAATTCCCACCCCTTCGCACAGCTTCTTCAACAGGTGACTTGCAAACTGAGTTCCGTTATCTGACACCAGGCGCTTGGGCACACCAAACTGGCACACGATGTTCTTCCACACAAAGCTCTCGGTCTTGTGCGCGGTGATCTGGGCCACTGGCTCTGCTTCGATCCACTTGGTGAAATACTCAATCGCCACCACCAAGTACTTCATCTGCCTGATCGCCAATGGAAAGGGTCCCAGAATATCGATCCCCCATGTGTGAAACGGCCAAGGGCTGTAAATCGATTTCAACTCCTCGAGAGGCGCCTTGTGCCAATCGGCGTGCTGCTGACACTGCTTGCAACACTGTGCGTACTTCTTGCAGTCTTCTCTCATCGTAGGCAAATAGTAACCTGCACGGAGGGTTCTTGCGGCCAGAGCTCGACCCCCGACGTGGCTCCCGCAAATCCCTTCATGGAGCTCGGCCATGATTCTTGTACATTTCTCTCCGTGCACACATTCCAGGAGTGGGTGTGTGAACCCAAACCTATACAGCTCGCCATCAATCATTGTGAACTTGCTAGAATTCTTCTTTATCTTCCTAGCCTTCGTCGGATCTAGCGGGAGAAGGCCATCCGCCAGGCATCGCTTGTACTGTGTTACCCAGGTGTCTGGCTCATGGGTCGCGCAGACCTGCATCATGTTCACCTTCTCTCCCCGACACGCTCTTATTCTTGGCGACCTCAAGGTCTCCTGAGTCAAAGACCCGTGACTCCTCGCCGCTTTCTCCGTCGATTTGCTTATCTGAAGAACCAGGTGATCTGCCACAAATGCTCTGGGCGTCTTCAGAGTTTCTTGGATCACCGTCCTCTGCCTACCCCCCTTGCCTGAACTGGCGAGGTTGGCTAGCAAGTCAGCTCGGGCATTCTGCTCTCTGGGCACATGCACCATTTCAAAGGAGACAAAGGAACTCTTCAATTCCTGCACATACTCCAGGTAAGCCGCCATTTGTGGATCTTTAGCCTGGAACTCGCCTGTTACTTGTCCCGTGACCAACAGCGAGTCACTCTTAGCTATCAACACCCTAGCCCCCATCTCCTTGGCCAGCAAGATTCCGACGATCAGCGCCTCATACCCTGCTTGGTTGTTGCTGGCTTTGAAGGCAAACCTCAGGGATTGTTTAATCAGCACGCGGGGCCCTTCCAAGATGACTCCAGCACCGCTACCCTGCTGGTTCGACGATCCGTCCACGGAGAGGACCCAACGAAAGTCATCCCCCTCAACTCGTGTCGATTCAGATGAGAGCTCGACCACGAAATCCGCGAAGATCTGCCCCTTAATCGGACCTCGGGGCTCATACTTAATATCGAACTCCGACAGCTCCACCGCCCACTTCACCATCCTCCCGGCGACGTCGGGCTTCTTCAGGACCTTCTGGATGGGCAAGTCGGTCATCACCAGTATCGTGAAGCTGTGGAAATAGTGGCGTAACCTTCTCGCCGAAAAAACTACTGCCAGTGCAGCTTTCTCCAAGGCCTGATATCTTACTTCCGGGCCCTGCAGCACCTTACTGACAAAATAAATAGGCTTTTGAGCCTGATCTTGGTCTTGGGCGAGCACCGCACTCACCGCCCTCTCAGTCACAGCGAAATACAACCTGAGAGGGGTCCCCACCAGCGGTTTGCACAAAACCGGCGGGCTCGCCAGGTACTCCTTAAGCTTGACGAAGGCCTTTTCACACTCCTTCGTCCAGGTAAACTTGTTGTTCCGCCTTAAACACTGAAAATACGGATGGCCCTTCTCCCCGCTGGCTGACACAAAGCGAGACAGGGCAGCCATCCGACCTGTAAGCTGCTGCACTTCCTTCACGGTAGCCGGGCTCCTCATTGCCAAGATGGCAGCACACTTATCAGGGTTGGCTTCTATTCCTCTTTCAGTCAAGAGGAACCCCAAAAACTTCCCAGCCTCCACGCCGAAGATGCTCTTCTCGGGATTCAGCTTTAACCTGAACTTGGCGATCGTAGTAAACAATTCCTCCAAGTCCGCAACGTGCTTGCTCTTCTCTGGCGAGGTCACGACCATGTCATCTACGTAGGCTTGCACATTCCTTCCCAGCATTGGTGCAAGTACCCGATCCATCAACCTCTGGTACGTGGCCCCCGCGTTCTTCAGCCCAAATGGCATCACCTTGTAGCAGTAGCACGATCTCTCGGTCATGAAGGCAGTCTTCTCTTCATCCATGGGATGCATCTTTATCTAGTTGTACCCCGAGAAGGCATCCAGGAAACTCAGCAACTTACACCCTGCAGCACTGTCAACCAGGGCGTCTATGCTTGGCAAAGGATATGAATCCTTTGGGCAGGCCTTGTTCAGATCGGTGAAATCGACGCACATGCGCCATTTCCCGTTGCTCTTCTTTACCAACACGACATTAGCTAGCCACTCAGGGTACTGGACTTCCCTGATATGGCCTGCAGCGAGGAGCTTCTGTGTTTCATCCCTGATCGCCTGCCTTCTCTCCTCGTTGAATTTCCTCCTCCTCTGTCGTACTGGTCTAACCTGGTTGTCCATCGCCAAATGATGGCATAAGAAGTCGGGATCAATCCCGGGCATGTCCGAGGCGGACCATGCGAACGCATCCAGATGCCGCTCTATCACCTTGGCGATCTGGTCCTGGAGCTCAGCCTCCAGAGATCTTCCTAGCTTGAAGATCTTTCCCCCGATCTCCCTTTCGAGCCACTGCTCAACGGGTTTCGGTCTGGTCTCTCTGGCGATCACCGCCCTGGCGATTCCCAGCTCCCTCGCTTCCTCGCCTCTTCTTCCTCTAGACCGGCGTTCCCCTCCCCCAGCTCAGCATCCACCATCACCACGTCACTTCCGGCGGTCTCCTCCATTACCGTCGGCCTGGGCTTCACACCGGGAGGCGGGGTGGTTGTCACGTAACTCACGGACCTCTTGTTCTTCTGGCTATTCTCATAGCACTTCTTTGCTTCTTTCTGGTCGGATTTGATGGTGATCACCACCCCCTCCATAGATGGCAGCTTTACCTTCATGTGCCGGGTCGAGGGTATAGCGCCTATTCTGTTGAGCGTGGGTCTTCCCAACAGAATGTTGTATGCTGAAGGAGCGTTCACGACAAGGTACTTGATTTTCTCTGTTCTCGAGCCCGCCTCATCCGTAAACGTAGTCCTCAACTCAATATACCCCCTGACCTCCACTTGATCACCAGCGAAGCCATACAAGCACCCTCCATAGGGCCTCAGCTGGTCAAGGGGTAGCTCCAACTGCGTGAAAGTCGGCTAGAACATCACGTCTGCCGAGCTTCCTTGGTCCACCAGAACCCTATGGACCTTCCTTCCCGCCGTAATCAACGATATTACTGTGGGGTCGTTGTCGTGAGGCACAACGTCCCGAAGATCTTGCTTTGTGAACGTAATGTCCGCATCCGGCGAGTGGTCCTCAAACATATCCACCGTCATCACAGACCTCGCATACTTCTTCCTCTGTGACGCGGTGCATCCACCACCCGAGAAACCTCCTGCAATGGTGTGGATCTCTCCGTGGGTGGGCATCTCGTGCTGCTGAGCCTCACCACCTGCTGGTTGGGAGCTCGACGCGCCCCCCGTCCTTCTATCCAGCAAGTAATCATTTAGGAACCCGCTCTTGACCAGATCGTCGAGCTGGTATCCTAATGCCAAGCATGAGTCCACGGTGTGGCCAAAGCCCTGGTGGAACTCGCACCAGGCGTCTGGCTTTGGTCCCAACACCTTGTCGCCCACCTTCTCGGGCGCCTTCAGCCTAGCTGATATATTGGGAATGGCGATCAGGTCCGCCAATCCCATGACAAACTTGTGCTTTGGCGGGTGATTGTACTCCCGGCGTCCTGGTTGAGGGCGCCCTGGGCCCCTGCCCTTGTTCTTCCTTGGATCATAAGGATGGCGAGTCCTCTGATCCCTCTTGGCCGCCGCTGTCTCCAGCACCCTCTGTGGCTGGATCCTGGTCTGGGCACGTGGCCTAGCAGGAGCCACGCTTCCCCTCTTCTCGGCGACCTCACTTTCATCGGCGTGTGGGCCACCGCAAGTCGCCTGACCTCAGCAAATGTGGCGGGGTGAGCCCTGATCAATGCCTCGCAGAATGGTCTCGGCAGCACGCCCTTCTTGAACGCGTAGACCAGCATTTCTTCGTCTTTGGCTGGCGAGCGGACCATCTGCGCCCCAAAACGATTCAGGTAGTCCCTGAGGGACTCTCCCTGATACTGCCTTATGTCGAACAAATCATAAGACACCCTGGGCGGCGCTTTGTTCACGATGTACTGCTCGACGAAGATCTTTGAAAACTGTTGGAAGTTGGTTATGTGACCTGTAGGCAGGCTCACAAACCATTCCAGCGCCGTCCCCTGGAGTGTGCTCACGAACATCTTACAATACACAGCATC
Source organism: Phaseolus vulgaris (assembly GCF_000499845.2). Lineage (NCBI taxonomy): Eukaryota > Viridiplantae > Streptophyta > Magnoliopsida > Fabales > Fabaceae > Phaseolus > Phaseolus vulgaris. The sequence continues at coordinate 27,514,919 of NC_023752.2, forward strand.
TGATCCTCCTGACAACATCATCTGCGTATGGAACGTGGTGAGATGTGCCTCAGGATCCTCCACACCGGTCAAAACAGCCTTCACAGGTACCACACTGGCGGGATAGGCGTGTCTGTAATCGCCTGAGCGAAAGGCATGGGAAAAACGCGAGGCGGCGTCGACGGCGCGACCTCTTCAGCGACTGGGCGCCCTCGCTGCTCCTGAAGAGCTTGGTGCAATTCTTCAGTAACTCTGCTGAGCTCTTCGTTCCTGGCCTGAGAGGCAACCAGGTCCTCGTGCATTTTTGCTTGCTCTATGCGCGAGGCTTCCACATTCGCCTGCAGCGAACGCATGATTTCCACCATCTGCGCCATAGTCATGGCGCCTTCAGCAGCAACGGGCGCAACTGGACTTGAACGGTTGCTTCTCATCTTTCTCATGAAAACTTGACAAACCACAGAGAGCGATGAACAACACCTTCTTCAGCGACGATCGATTCAGCGATCAATCGGTTAGAAACTCGCGAAACTTCGAAAAACCTCAAGAACGCACCTCAACAGAAAACCTCCACAGAAACTCACAACTCCACCAAGAACCAACGCTTCTTCCACGAAAATCCAAACGAGCAACAGAACTCAGATCTCACCGATTAAAACTCGCGTAAGCAGCAAAAAATCTCACCTCACCGAACAAAAACTCAAACGAACGGTGGAAAATGGTTGCACCAGCACACAACCAAACAGAAACCGCAGAAACCTCCAAGAACTCACGCTGTGGATGGGAACAGGTTTTACACGGCCCCACGGTGGGCGCCTGATGATCCTGCCTGTTGACCAAAACGATGGAGCCTTGCCTCGTCAAACTTGGATCGACTTGTGCGCCGTGTTAGCCTCCGTCTTCCACCGTGATTCACCTCAAGAATCTGCAAAAGACAGAACAGCGCCGCTGCGGCCGATCACGCTCCGACGCCCAAGTCAGCGACTGAACCACCAATTACTAAGAGAAAAACTCAAGAACTCTAAAGGAACCGTGCAAAGTTCTCTCTCAGCGTACTCTCGTTCTCGCAGTTGTAAAGAAGTAATCTAAACGCGTGCGTACCTCAAAGTTCGTTGTAAACTCTTATATACCTGGGCACTTTCTCTCTCCTGGCAGTTACACATCTGGACACGTGGCTCGCATCCAGCTGTACACCTGCTATCATCTGGAGCATCCTTGACTTGGGCGCCACGTCTTACTCTTCAGGATTTTGGCTAAGTTACTTATGCATGACACAACTCAGTGCATAATTGCCTTGGAGCGTGATCTCTTCTAGGTGGCGAGTTCGGGTGCCTTCGTACACACCCTCCCTGTGGTCTCGCCGGCCGCCTTCATGATCTACTCTTCTTGCTTCACCGTGTACGTTCAAGGGTGCTATCTCCCGAGCTCATCCTCTGGCCCGCTGGGAAAGGCTATCTCACTTAATCTTTGGCGATGTCCCTGCTTCGGCGATCTCTGACCACTTGGTCGCCCGGGTTCACATCTGGCGACTTCATCTTCAACCTGGTGACCGCCGGTTTAGGTATGCTGGAGCTCGGAGCACGCCAACTTAATAACTGGCGACTGCACGAGCCCCCGACTTCCTTCCCTTCGCCAGCCAGGTGTCCCATCAACACGCCTATACAATAGCTTGATGCCACGTCATTACTTCCGACTACCAAGGCGGTACAAAAACCATAACAGAAAAACTGTTTTCTTTGACTGAGCTTTAAATGCTTTAACTGAATACGCTCCAGTCATTAAATGCTTTGACCAATCTATTTTAAATGAAATTAAAAGTTTGTTAAGATTTGATAATGATCCTGCCTGTTGACCGGAACGCTGGAAACTGCCTCGTCAAAGGATCGACGTGCGCACCGCTTCTCACCTCCGTTCCTCTTCGAGATCCACCTCAAGAACCTGCAAAGAAACAGAGCGGCGCCGCTGCGGCCGATCGCACTCCAACGCTCAAGTCAGTGACCGAATCACCAAATACTAAGAGAACAAGAACCGTGCAAATCCTCTCTCACAGTCAGCTCTACAACTCGCAAGCGTAAAGAGTATAAACTGAACGTGCGTACCTCAGAAAGTTTGTTGAGAACTCTTATATACCTGGTTGTTTTCTCTCTCCTGGCAGTTACAGACCTGGACACGTGGCTTGCATCCAGTCGTACACGTGCCATCATCTGGAGCCTCCTTGACTTGGTGCTGCTTCTACTCTCATTTTGGCTAAGTTACTTATGCATGGTACTGCCCAGTGCATAGCTAACTTGGGAGTGCGATCTCTACTGGAGTTGGCGAGTTAGGGTGTCCTCATACACCTTCCCTGTGGTCTCGCCGGCCGCCTTCATAATTTGCTTCTCCTTCATCTTCGGCGATGTGCTTTCTCCGGCGATCTCCAACTGCTTGGTCGCCCGAGTTCACATCTGGCGACTTCGTATTTAACCCGGTGATCGCCTATTCTGATATGCTGGAGATCGGAACACGCCAACTTAATAACTGGCGGCTTCACGAGCCCCCCGACTTCCTTCCCTTCTGCCAGCCTGGCGCCTTGCCAACACGCCTATACTGTAGCAGGATGCCACGTCATCACTCCCGACTACCAGGGCGGTACACAAGCCCCCCAGTCTTAAGCGAAGACTTGTCTAGCGAAAAGACTGAGAGAGTCACGTCAACACCGGTCTACGTGGCACTGACGCAGAATTCCAAACGGTTATACCTTCTGCTTTTCTGACGCTCCACCAAACCCCTCACTCATCGCTCGACACGTGGCTTCATCAACGGCTCTCTTCAGCTGCCGTTTGCGCTTCCTAAACCCATTTCGAAAAAACCCTTAAACCTATTTTCACTCAACACTGTTCCATCACTTTCCCTCGCATTCACGAACGCTCTAACTTTCTTCTGCGGAAAACTCTCAGCGCTCTCCAGCATTCTGAATCACCATCAACCTTCATCGTTTTCCTGATCATCAAAAGGTACCTACTTTCCTTCTTCTGCTGGTTTTCCTTGCATTTTAACCGATTCGCATCATCCTGTAACTGCCTGGTGCATACGCTGTGGGTTGCTTTTCCATTTCTCCTTCTGCGTAACTTAGGGCTTCGTCAATCGTCGCAACGAACCTACATTCGTTCGTTTTTCACCTTCCTTCTATGATCGAGTCAGCCTCTGTAACCCCTGATCATTTTTCCTTTTCTTCTTCCCTTGCAGCTGCAACCATGACTCGCACAAAGATCACCCTGAATCCTCCTCCTTCATCAAGAAACCCCCCTTCACAAGCACACGATCCACCACGAGTTCGTGGCGCTTCATCTTCCCAGGCTGAGAGGCCTGCGTCTTCCCGTCCTGTCCTGGCCCAGGCGACTCCACCTATCGCCGGAGGAGCCCCCGTTCCCCTGCCGGACTTCAAAACCTTGTATCCCTGGGCCAACTCGACCCTTCTGAGGGAGACATCCTCTGTGAACACTGCGGGAGCAGTTTTGCAGCTGACTAAGGGGGATGAGCTTCATCAATCATTTCACAAGGAGCACGACGAGAAGATGATGGTGCTGCCTTGCCCCCCCGATCTGCCTGTTTGTGCCGATGACAAGGTGAGCGCCGACGGGCCCTTCTGCTTCGTCTACACGACCTTATTCAAGAAGGTGAAGCTCAAGTTCCCTTTCACCCGATTCGAGAGGGAACTCCTTACCGAGCTCAACATTGCCGCCGCCCAGCTTCACCCCAACAGCTGGGCGTTTGTTCGAGCTTTTCAAGTGATGTGCGACCACCTGGGGTTGCCCGCATCCGTGGATGTATTCCTGTTTCTCTTTGAAGCCAAGCACCCAGGAGACCGCCTGTGGGTTAGCTTGAACGCGATTGCTGGGAGGTCCATCTTTGCTATCTTCCAGCAATCCTACAAGGACTGGAAGGGGAAGTTCGTCCAAGTGCGCGCTAATGACAAGGACGCCTCCCTTCTTGACGGCTTCCCCTTGTACTGGGTGGACAAGGGGAAGAAAGAGTCCAAGAGCTGTTTCAGGAGACCCAGAAGTCCTGACAGCATGGGAGCATTGGACAGAGATCTCTGTCTCTTCTAGAAAAGGGTGGCGGACGCCAACATTACTTTCCTTACCACCACCTTGATCTGCTTCAAATTTTACGAAGACCAGCTAGAAATTCGAATAGGTTAGAACATTAAAAACTGTTGTTTTAATACTGCTTCTGTTTACCTGTTTCTGGGCGTCTTGTGCGTTATGCGCAAGACTTTGGTTTTATCTTTCCTGCACATATCATCTGCTTTGCTGTGTACTACCTTATGCACTTATTTTTTCCTTGAGTTAACCCATGCATTTTCGTTCCATGCAGATAACATGTTGGGCAAAGGCATGCTCGCTGAACTGAAGGCGCTCGCCCGAAACCACGGGTTGGCGACAGGTTCTCAAACGGTGCCCAACTCGGTGGTGGAGACAGCCATCGTCCAAGGGCGATCACCTCCCAAGGAACCTGCCCAACGCAAGAAATTGGTCCTCAAGAGACCTAAAAGGAAAGCCCCTCAGGTGATCCACGAGGAAGAGGAAGAAGATGACGAGGCCACCGAAGATGGTTTGGTCTCAAAGAGGAAGAGGGTGGCACCTTCTTCACCGCCTGCTCCACCCCCTCTTCCAACCTCAACACCTCCATCGACGCCTACTCCTCCTCCATCATCGCCACCCCCACGGGCTCCTGCCTCACCAGTCCAAGCGGTCCCACTGGCCACTGCGCCACCTGCAGTTGAGGCCCAAGAGCCAAACTTCATGGAGGACCCCCCAAGCGCCTCTACACCATATGTGTCAGCTGGAGGGGGTCCCCCTTCAAACGCCTCAACTGCAGAAGCTGCTCCAATCGGGGATGAGGTTGCTCATACCTCTCCGATTCTGATCACCGAATCCCCGATTCCGTCGCCACGCCAGGAAGCGCCTACTGAAGAACCTGCTAAGGAAGGTGGCGACGAGAACCAACAACAGGCTCACCTGGTGCCTCTACAAGCAGCAAACCTCCCTTTGGAGGTCACAAGGATGTGGGAGCCTCTAACTGCCAAGTTGAAGACCATAGCAGAAGATATCCCAGCGATCATAACCAGAGCTGTGGAGAGCTCAACCAGGAGGCTCCAAGACGACCTCTTCAACCTCAAAACCGAAAACATCACTATGAGGGTCAAGGTGGAGAAGTTGTCTTTCAACCTGACGCTCGCAGAAATCGAACACTCCCGAGTGGAGGATGCCATGAACACCGAGCTCAGGCTGGCGCGCAAGGAGGCCGCTGACCTTCGCCACAAGGTGCATCAACTTGCTCAAGAGAAGGTTGAACTGGAGAGCAAGATTGTGCCCCTTCGCGTCAGAGTGGTTGACCTGGAGGCTCTCATGAAGGCTGACGCCGTCAAGGTGCAAAAACTAGAGAAAAGGTCAGCTGACCGAGAGACCCTCCTTGGGCAGGTGGAAAAGGCGAGGGACGACGCCATAGCTGATCTTGCCAAAGCATACGAAGAGAAAGGAAAGGCAGTTGCTGAACTGGCCCAAGCGCAAGCGGAATCCAAAAAGGTTACTGAAGACCTTCTCCAGGCTCAAGAGATCAATGAACAACTCAAGAAACAGGTTGAAGAGCTGGAGCAACAGAATAAAGAGCTGAAAGAGCAAACTGAAGACCTCAAGAAGCGGATTGAGGAACTTCAGAAGCAAATTGAAGAACTCAAGCTGAACTCCGCTCAAATTCTGGCTGCTGGATTCGAAGCTGCGCGGGAACAATTTGCTTGCCTGTTCCCCGACCTGGATCTCAGCATGGTGTCGCTGAACAATGAAGTGGTGGATGGAAAAGTCGTTCCTGCTGAAGACTAATCAATTCTTCTTCATCTGCTACCTTTGTGCTTTCCCTTGTATTATAACTTGTAATAAACTTTATGTCCCTTCGTGTATATGCTCTGAACTGTTAACTGTTAATGACAAAGGCTACGTTTTCCCTTTTATAACTTCTTCACTCGCTTCAACTTTCCTTGCTTGTTTAATTTCAAAGAAATGACTTAGGAAAACTGTAGGTACAACCTTTGGCTTAACTGCTTCGGATCACTTCAGCCTTAAGCAACAAACACTTAACAATTCGTAACCTTAAGGCAATTAACCTTATCGTAAAAATATCCCTCAAGCAATGAACTGTAACTCAGTCACTGGCTTAAACACCGCTCCACTCGACCTGCTTCACCAAACAGGTCTTTTAACCTTCTCGCCGCTGTTTGAACTCTTCCCGATCGCCAAAGACTCTTGGTGATATCAGCTTCTTTCTAGCCTCATGCTTTGGCCATTGTTTCTTTGTCTGGGGGTAGAAACGCCTTTTGGGATCCTTCTTTACCTCCCTGAACTTCAGAACAAAAGACCGGTTGACTAGGCGTTCTCTTCGAACCTACCTTAGCCACCTTCCAAACTTCTTCCACCCTCTGCACCATACTTGAACTCGTTCGAGACGAGAAGGATTTTATCTTGCCTAAGCTCGCATGTAGGCGAGAAGGTCTTTAACTCGCCTAAACTCGCTCATCGGCGAGAAGGTCTTTAACTTTCCTGAACTCGCTCATCGGCGAGAAGGTCTTTAGCTCGCCTGAACTCGCTCATCGGCGAGAAGGTCTTTAACTCGCCTCTACATTGCCCTAGGGGTTACATCTTCTCGCCCCTAGAAACACGGAGGACTTTTTACTGGCACCTCTACATTGCCCCAGGGGTTACATCTTCTCGCCCCCAGAAACAGGGAGGACTTTTCACTGGCGCCTCTACATTGCCCCAGGGGTTACATCTTCTCGCCCCCAGAAACAGGGAGGACTTTTCACTGGTGCCTCTACATTGCCCCAGGGGTTACATCTTCTCGCCCCCAGAAACAGGGAGGACTTTTCACTGGTGCCTTTACATTGCCCCAGGGGTTACATCTTCTCGCCCCCAGAAACACTGAGGACTTTTTACTCTTCCTCGCCTGCACTCGCTCGACGGCGAGGAGGTCTTTATCTTGCCTCAGAACGCGCGAGGGCGTTGAGGTCTTTCATCTGGTGCCTCCGATCGCCGAAAGACGATGAGGACTTTAAAACTTTAACTGGTGCCTCCAATCGCCGAAAAACGATGAGGACTTGAAAACTTTAACTGGTGCCTCCAATCGCCGAAAAACGATGAGGACTTAAAAACTTTTTAGAAAACATGCGATATATCTTTACTTGCCTTAAATCACGTACAAGCGACAAGGTCTTTCTTCAAAACTTTTGGGAAAAAGCAAACATGCAATCTGAAAACGCCTTATACTTCGAAAACTCTTCTTTTATTGGGTGGCCTCATTAAAAACCCTCCTTAGGGAAAAAAGAGTGCCCCCTTCAAACTGTTTCATCAGAGACATTGTAATATGACCTTTGTGTTTGTCTTTACTTACAAAGCTCTTAACTATAGTACAACTTCAGGTGCGTGGCGTTCCAGGTGCGAGGAATCGCCCCTCCTTCCAGCGTCTCTAAGCGGTAGGCGCCGTTCCCGAGCACCTCGGTTATTCTGAACGGTCCAGTCCACTTGGGCGACAGTTTATTCTCCATCTCGTACTGGTGGGCCTTCCTCATCACCAGATCGCCCTCTCTAAACTGCCTTGGCATCACCTTCGAGTTGTATCTTCGTTCGATCCTCCTCTTCACCGCCTCAGCTTTCAGTCTCGCCTCTTCCCTGACCTCGTCCAGTAGATCCAGGTTCAGCCTTTTCTCTTCATTCGAGTCTTCCTCTACGAAGTTCTGGAATCTCGGCGAGCTCTCCTGGATCTCTACTGGGATCATGGCATCACACCCATAGACCAAGCTGAACGGGGTCTCATGGGTTCCTGACTGCTCGGTGGTGTGGTACGCCCAGACTATACGGGGTACCTCCTCAGCCCAACTTCCCTTGGCTTTCTCAAGCCTTCTCTTCAAACCTCTCAACAACACCCGATTAGCTGACTCTACCTGGCCGTTTGTCTGAGGGTGCTCGACGGATGCAAACACTTGTTGAATTCCCACCCCTTCGCAGAGCTTCTTCAACAGGTGGCTTGCAAACTGAGTCCCATTATCCGACACCAGGCGTTTAGGCACTCCAAACCGGCACACGATGTTCTTCCACACGAAACCTTCGATCTTGTGTGCGGTGATCTGGGCCACTGGTTCTGCTTCGATCCACTTGGTGAAATATTCAATCGCCACCACCAAGTACTTCATCTGCCTGATCGCCAGCGGGAAAGGTCCCAGGATGTCGATTCCCCAGGTATGAAATGGCCAAGGGCTATAAATCGACTTCAACTCCTCGGGAGGCGCCTTATGCCAATCGGCGTGCTGCTGGCATTGTTTACAACATTGGGCATACTTCTTGCAATCTTCTCTCATGGATGGCCAGTAGTATCCTGCGCGGAGAGTCCTCGCGGCCAGAGCTCGACCCCCGACGTGGCTTCCGCATATACCTTCGTGGAGCTCCGCCATGATTCTCGTGCACTTCTCGCCGTGTATACATTCCAGGAGCGGGTGAGTGAACCCAAACCTGTACAGATCGCCATCAATCAGGGTGTACTTGCTAGAATTCTTCTTTACCTTCCTAGACTCAGTCGGATCCAGCGGGAGAAGGCCATCTGCCAGGCACCGCTTGTACTGTGTTATCCAAGTGTCTGGCTCATGGGTAGCGCAGACCTGCATCACATTTATCTTCTCTCCTCGGCATGCTCTAATTCTCGGCGATCTCAGAGTTTCTTGCGTCAGGGACTTATGGCTTTTCGCGGCGTTCTCCGTCGACTTGCTGATCTGAAGGACCAGGTGATCTGCCACAAATGCTCTCGGCGTCTTCAGAGTTTCTTGAATCACCGTCCTCTGCCTACCCCCCTTGCCTGAGCTAGCGAGCTTAGCTAGCAAGTCAGCTCGGACATTCTGCTCTCTGGGTACATGTACTACTTCAAAGGAGGCAAAGGAACTCTTCAATTCCTGCACGTACGCCAAGTAAGCCGCCATTTGTGGATCTTTAGCCTGGAACTCGCCTGTTACTTGCCCCGTGACTAGCAGTGAGTCACTCTTAGCCATCAGCACCCTAGCTCCCATCTCCTTGGCCAGCAGAATCCCGGCGATCAACGCCTCATACTCTGCTTGATTGTTGCTGGCTTTGAAGGCGAACCTCAGAGATTGTTCGATCAGCACGCCGTTGGGTCCTTCCAATATGACTCCAGCACCGCTGCCCTGCTGGTTCGACGATCCATCCACTGAAAGTACCCAACGGAAATCGTCTCCTTCAACCCGCGTCGCCTCTGATGAGAGCTTAACCACGAAATCTGCAAAGATTTGCCCCTTGATCGGGCCTCGGGGCTCATATTTAATATCAAACTCTGACAACTCTACTGCCCACTTCACCATCCTTCCCGCAACGTCGGGTTTCTTCAAGACCTTTTGGATGGGCAGGTCAGTCATCACCAGTATTGTGAAACTATGGAAGTAGTGGCGCAACCTCCTCGCCGAAAACACCACAGCCAGCGCAGCCTTCTCCAGGGCCTGATATCTCGTTTCGGGGCCCTGCAACACCTTGCTCACAAAATAGATAGGCTTCTGAGCCTGATCTTGATCCTGGGCGAGCACCGCACTCACCGCCCTCTCAGTTACAGCAAAATACAACCTGAGAGGGATTCCCACCAGCGGTTTGCACAGAACCGGCGGGCTCGCCAGATACTCCTTCAGTTTGACGAAAGCTTCCTCGCACTCTTTCGTCCAAACAAACTTATTATTGCGCCGCAGACACTGAAAATAGGGATGCCCCTTTTCTCCGCTAGCTGACACGAAGCGAGATAGGGCTGCCATCCGACCTGTTAGCTGCTGGACTTCTTTCACCGTAGCTGGGCTCCTCATCGCCAAGATGGCGGCACACTTGTCTGGGTTGGCTTCTATTCCTCTTTCAGTCAAGAGGAAACCCAAAAACTTTCCAGCCTCCACGCCGAAAATGCATTTCTCCGGATTGAGCTTTAACTTGAACTTGGCGATCGTCGTGAACAATTCTTCCAAGTCTGCAACGTGCTTGCTTTTTTCCTGCGAGGTCACGACCATGTCATCGACGTACGCTTGCACGTTCCTTCCCAGCATTGGTGCAAGTACTCGATCCATCAGCCTCTGGTATGTGGCCCCCGCGTTCTTTAGCCCAAACGGCATCACCTTATAGCAATAGCACGATCTCTCCGTCATGAAGGCTGTCTTCTCTTCATCCATGGGATGCATCTTGATCTGATTATATCCTGAGAAGGCATCCAGGAAACTCAGCAACTTACACCCTGCAGCACTATTGACCAGGGCATCTATGCTTGGTAAAGGATACGAATCCTTCGGGCAAGCTTTGTTCAGGTCGGTGAACGCCATTTCCTGTTACTCTTCTTCACCAGCACGACATTTGCCAGCCATTCAGGGTACTGGACTTCCCTGATGTGGCCTGCAGCGAGGAGTTTCTATGTTTCGTCCCTGATCGCCTGCCTCCTCTCCTCGTTGAACTTTCTTCTCCTTTGTCGCACCGGTCTCACCAAATTGTCCATCGCCAGATGATGGCACAAGAAGTCGGGATCAATCCCGGGCATGTCCGAAGCGGACCATGCAAACGCGTCCAGATGCCGCTCAATCACCTCGGCGATCTGGTCCTGGAGCTCGACCTCCAGAGATCTTCCCAGCTTGAAGATCTTTCCTCTGATCTCCTTTTCGAGCCACTGCTCGACAGGTTTTGGCCTGGATTCTCTGGCGATCACCGCCCTGGCGATTCCCTGCTCCCTCGCTTCCTCAGGGCGATTCCGCTCCTCTTCCTCCTCCAGACCAGCATTCTTCTCCCCCAGCTCAGCGTCCACCATCTCCACATCTCTTCCGGCGGCCTCCTCTGTTACCGTCGATCTGGGCTTCACACCGGGAGGTGGGGTGGTTGTTACATAACTCACCGATCTCTTGTTTTTCAGGCTATTCTCATAGCACTTTTTCGCTTCTTTCTGATCAGACTTGATCGTGATCACCACCCCTTCCATGGATGGCAACTTTACCTTCATGTGCCGAGTCGACGGGATGGCACCTATCCTGTTAAGCGTGGGCCTTCCCAACAGGATGTTGTATGCTGAAGGGGCGTTTACGATGAGGTACTTGATTTTCTCCGTCCTCGACCCAGCCTCATCTGTAAACGTGGTTCTCAGCTCAATGTACCCCCTGACCTCCACCTGGTCACCAGCGAACCCATACAGGCACCCTCCATAGGGCCTTAGCTGGTCAAGGGGCAACTCCAGCTGCGTGAAAGTCGGCCAGAACATCACGTCTGCCGAGCTTCCTTGGTCCACCAGAACTTTGTGGACCTTTCTTCCCGTTGTAACCAACGAAATGACTATGGGATCGTTGTCATGGGGAACAACGTCCCGAAGATCCTGTTTGGTGAACGTAATGTCCACTTCCGGCGAGTGATCTTCAAACATATCCACTGTCATCACCGATCGCGCGTACTTCTTCCTCTGCGATGCGGTGCATCCACCACCTGAGAAGCCCCCTGCAATGGTGTGGATCTCCCCGTGGATAGGCATCTCGTGTTGCTGGGCTTCTCCACCTGCTGGCTGGGAACTCGACGCTCCCCCCGTCCTCCTGTCCAGCAAATAGTCATTTCAGAACCCGCTCTTAACCAGATCGTCGAGCTGATATCCCAAGGACAAACACGAGTCCAAAGTGTGGCCAAAACCTTGGTGAAACTCACACCAGGCATCCGACTTTGACCCCAGCACCTTGTCGCCCACCTTCTCAGGCGCTTTCAACCTAGCAGATATATTAGGAATGGCGATTAGATCCGCTAGTCCCATGACAAACTTGTGCTTGGGCGAGCGATTGTATTCCCGGCGTGCTGGTTGCTGGCGCCCCTGGCCCCTTCCCTTGTTCCTCCTGTCGTAAGGATGGCGAGTCCTCTGGTCCCTCCTGGCCGCCGCCGCTGTTTCCAGCACCCTTTGCGGCTGGATCCTGGTCTGGGCGCGTGGCCTGGCGGGAGCCACGCTTCCTCTCTTCTCGGCGACGTCACTCTCGTTGGCGATGTGAGCCACCGCAAGTCGCCTGACTTCAGCAAACGTCGCGGGGTGAGCCCTGATCAAGGCCTCGCAGAATGGTCCTGGCTGCACGCCCTTCTTGAAGGCATAGACCAGCATTTCTTCATCCTTGGCCGGCGATCTGACCATCTGCGCTCCAAAGCGATTCAGGTAATCTCTGAGGGACTCTCCATGGTACTGCCTTATATCAAACAGATCATAAGACACCCTGGGCGGTGCCTTATTCACGATGTACTGCTCGACAAAAATCTTCGAGAACTGTTGAAAATTGGTTATGTGGCCGTTAGGCAGGCTCACAAACCACTCCATCGCCGTTCCCTGGAGCGTACTCACGAACATCTTGCAGTAGACGGCGTCTGACCCTCCCGACAGCATCATCTGCGTATGGAACGTGGTTAGATGAGCCTCTGGATCCTGTACGCCGGTAAAGACAGCCTTAACCGGAACCACGCTCGTGGGAATAGGCGTGTCAGTAATCGCCTGAACAAAAGGCATAGGGAAAACACGAGGTGGCGTCGACGGCGCCACCTCTTCAGCAGAAGAACGCCCTTGCTGCTCCTGAAGAGCTCGACGCAGCTCCTCAGTCACCTTGCTAAGCTCCTCGTTCCTGGCGCGAGAGGCTTCCACAGTTGCCTGCAACGAACGCATCATCTCTGCCATCTGCGCCATGGTCATGGCGGTGGCGCCTTCGGCAGCAACGGGCACAACTGGATTTGAACGATTGCTTCTCATTTTTCTCATGAACTCAGCGAATCTCAGAATGCAGCGAACGACACTTCAACCACGATCGAATCAGCGATCAATCGGAGAAAACAGTGCGAAACTGCGCAAGAAAACTCAAGAACACCGTAAACCTTCAAAGGAAACCACAACTTCACCAGAAACCACCGCTTCCCCACGGACAACCAAACGAGCGAAAGAACTCGAACTTCCACCAAACAAATTACGTGTAAACAGCAGGAAACCTCACTCCACCGATCGAAAAGCCAAACGAATGGTATAAAACGCGAATTCACCGAACGAAACTCAAGCAAACAGCGAACGATGGTTGCACCAGCACACAACCACGCAGAAAACTTCGAAAACTTCCAAGAACTCACGCTGTGGATGGGAGCAAGTTTTACACGGCCCCACGGTGGGCGCTTGATGATCCTGCCTGTTGACCGGAACGCTGGAAACTGCCTCGTCAAAGGATCGACGTGCGCACCGCTTCTCACCTCCGTTCCTCTTCGAGATCCACCTCAAGAACCTGCAAAGAAACAGAGCGGCGCCGCTGCGGCCGATCGCACTCCAACGCTCAAGTCAGTGACCGAATCACCAAATACTAAGAGAACAAGAACCGTGCAAATCCTCTCTCACAGTCAGCTCTACAACTCGCAAGCGTAAAGAGTATAAACTGAACGTGCGTACCTCAGAAAGTTTGTTGAGAACTCTTATATACCTGGTTGTTTTCTCTCTCCTGGCAGTTACAGACCTGGACACGTGGCTTGCATCCAGTCGTACACGTGCCATCATCTGGAGCCTCCTTGACTTGGCGCTGCTTCTACTCTCATTTTGGCTAAGTTACTTATGCATGGTACTGCCCAGTGCATAGCTAACTTGGGAGTGCGATCTCTACTGGAGTTGGCGAGTTAGGGTGTCCTCATACACCTTCCCTGTGGTCTCGCCGGCCGCCTTCATAATTTGCTTCTCCTTCATCTTCGGCGATGTGCTTTCTCCGGCGATCTCCAACTGCTTGGTCGCCCGAGTTCACATCTGGCGACTTCGTATTTAACCCGGTGATCGCCTATTCTGATATGCTGGAGATCGGAACACGCCAACTTAATAACTGGCGGCTTCACGAGCCCCCCGACTTCCTTCCCTTCTGCCAGCCTGGCGCCTTGCCAACACGCCTATACTGTAGCAGGATGCCACGTCATCACTCCCGACTACCAGGGCGGTACAGATAACAAACTATATTCTTAGATATATTCTGAAAAACAGTTTTGATATATTAAGAATCTTGAAACATAGTTTTGATAAAAAGAAGAGTTTTTTCAAAGTATTCTGAGATTGCTAAAGAGTTGAGAGATTGATCAAAGTGTTGAATAGGGATTCTACTTGTATTGATTTCAGATTTCCATCTGTAACAAGTGTAATCTTTGTAAACTGCTGAACAATTCGTTTGTGTGTGTTGCTGAGATTGGCTGTGTGTTCTTGAGGTGTTCAAGATCAACAATCTTAGTGTTGACCAAGGAGAGTGTGTTTCTTGAGGTGTTCAAGGTCATTCTCTTGGTTGTGGTGTAAGTGATCAAGGTGTGGTTGCTTAGTGGATATCCTCAGGGTTTCTGAGAAGACTGGATGTAGCTCTAGTTTTGAGTGAACCAGTATAAACAACTGTGTACAATCTCTCTATCCTTAACTCTTTAATTTCAGTTTGTTTGTTGTTTGCTGGTATAAACAACCGATTGTTTTGAAGAAACAACCGATTGGTTTTCCTGGTATTACAGTTTTGCTTGCTGTTTTGGCTAACTGAATTGCTTAATCAATTGGTTTCTGAAATAAGTTCATTCTAGCTTTGAAAAGTTTACGAAAACCCCTTTAAACAATTCACCCCCCCTCTAGTTTAAAACCATCTTTTCTAACAGCTTTGAGATGCTAAGACATTCTCAAAGTTAGATTTCCCCTTTGAAAGCTTGTCCACAGTTTCAACAAGGTAGTGAACCTTTTTCTCAAGATTTTCACAATTTTCGCAAATGAGAGTGTCACACTTGCAAGAAGCATTTTTGAAATGGTTTTCCAGATTTTTGAAATCATTTTTAGATTTTTCAATCTCATCTTCAAGTGATTTCACTCTCTTTTCTAGCCAGCTGTTAAAATCTTTCAATCGGTTGTTTGAAAGAACCAATTGATTAACTTCATCATGAGTTTCTTGAAAAGCTTCAAGTAATTCACTGTAATTTTGTTCATTCAAGGAAGCACATGAACTTACCTCACTTGAGTTGCAAGATTCATCATCATCTTTAGCAACCAAGCAGATGTTTGCTTTCTCATCTTCACTTGATGATGACACCTCATTTTCATCCCAAGCTATGTAGGCTCTTTTTTTCTTGCCTTTCTTTTCCTTGTAGCTAGACTTTTTCTCCTTGCTTTTGTTTGGACAATCTGCCTTTATATGACCTTGCTCACCACAACCAAAACAAGTATAGTTATTGGAATTAAAATCATTGGATTTCTTGTTTCCATTGTGCTTGGAAGCTTTTAAGGCTATGCTCCTTGTGTGCTTGTCTTCACTCTCTTGAACATTGAGTCTATTCATCTCTAACTCATGTTCCCTAAGCTTTCCAAACAAAGAAGCAACACTTAATGATGTTAGATCTTTAGATTCGAAAATAGCAGTTACCTTGGGTTGCCATGCTCTATCAAGACATTTCAAGATCTTGATGTTCAACTCTTCTTTATCAAAGGTCTTGTCAAGACTCATGAGATGATTGATGATATGCGTGAATCTTTTCTGCACCTCAGCAATTGTTTCTCCTTTAAGCCTTCTGAACATCTCATACTCTTGAATTAGAGCATGCTTCCTAGCTCTCTTCACCTCATTTGTTCCTTCATGAGTGACTTCCAAGGTGTCCCACATTTCTTTTGATGATTTGCATTGCGAGACCATGAAAAACTAATCAGAATTTAAAGCAGAGGTTATAATATTTTTGGCAATGCAATCGAATTTGGCCTTTTTGCTTTGTGCATCAGTCCATTGAGACCATGGCTTCTCAATGACAGATCCATCTTTTTCAAACTTTGGTACAAAAGGACCATTTTCTATTGCATCCCAAATTCCTTTGTCAAGTGATTCCATAAATATTTTCATTCTCACTTTCCAAAATTGGTAGTTCAAACCACAAAACAGAGGTGGTATGTTAATTGAAGCACCTTCCCCAAAAGGTAGTCTATCAGCCATTTCAAAAACAGTTTTGGGATCAACTTGAATAACTTTCAAGAACCAAGCTCTTGATGCAAATTGTTAGAATGGATGGCTTTAAACTAGAGGGGGGGGGGGGGGTGAATTGTTTAAAGAGGATTTTTGCAAACTTTTAAAACAAGAATGAAATTATCTCAAGAAACAATTGATAAGAAATTCAGTTTTCCAAAACAGCAATAAAAAATAGCAGTACCAGAAAAACAATCGGTTGTTTCACAGAAACAATCGGTTGTTTATACCAGCAAACAACAAAAAAAATTGAATTTAAAGAGTTAAGGATAGAGAGATTGCACACAGATGTTTATACTGGTTCACATCAAACCCAGAGCTACATCCAGTCTTCTCAGAAACCCTGAGGAATTCCACTAAGCAATCACACCTTGATTACTTACACCACAACCAAGAAAGTGACCTTGAACACCTCAAGACACACTCTTCTTGGCCAACACACCAACACTAAGATTGCTGATCTTGATCCCCTCAAGAACACACAACCAATCTCAGCAAACACAGAAACGAAAACTTGTTTCACAGAGTACAAGAATTACACTTGTTACAGAAGATAATCTGAAATCAATACAAGCAGAATCCTATTCCATACACTTTGATCAATCACAAACTCTTAGCAATCTTAGCTCTTTGAAAAACTCAAAAACTCGTAGCAAAACACTTATCAAAGATCTATTTTCCAATATGTTTTTCTGAATATATTCAAAGATGTAGTTTGTTATCAAATCTTAACAAACTCTTAAATTGCATTAAAAGATTGGTCAAAGCATTTAATGACTGGAGCGTAATCAGTTAAATCATTTAAAGATCAGTCAAAGATAAAACAGTTTTTCTGTTATGGTCCCAAAACAAACAATCGGTTGTTTCCTCGAATCAATCGGTTGTTTTGGTTTTAACAGTTCAACCATTTGAAAAACATTTTTAAATTTTTTCTTAAAACATCTAAGTATAAACAATCGGTTGTTTCGAAAAAACAATCGGTTGTTTTAACTTAGTTTGAAAACATTTTACTTTCACAAAGATTGAGAATGCCTATGCTTTAGATTTGATCAAGGTGTGGATTACAACACTGAAACTACCCCAGAATTATACTAAACCAGCACAGCAACAACAAGCACAGCCAAGGCTTCAACATCCTTCAAAGGGTTTGGATTCTTCAAAGCTTGGACACCACTTGGTTCAACACAACAATAATAGCTGGAAAAATTGTACTTTATTTTTATTTTTGTGTCTGTTTTAACCTGTAAAAAAATTTCATATCCATTTCATTTCACTCAGTAAAACAATCCAAAATCATTAAAATACCTTGATAATTATCCATTTCATTTCACTTAGTAAAACCATCCAAATCTTTCAAATATTTATATAATTTAAAGTCAAACTAAATATTAAAGCATAAAATAGAACTTAGCAATTGAAATCTATATTGTTACTACAAAATAAAGCATAAATTACAATTGTAAATTAAAAGTTAACCAAAAGTACTAGAACTTGAAATGTACCATACTAAAATTACATAATAAAAGTAATACAAATAAAAATATTAAATGTGTCCCGTGAAGTAGAATTACCACTGATGTGATCCATAAAAACCTGTAAAAAAAACAATGAATAACTAGAACATTTAGTATATAATAGAACTGTGAAATAATTAAACTTATAGTTTGGGATGCACTTCAAAGAAGGGATTGCTCATCATGCTCTAGAGCAAATTGGTGGTGGAATTGACTTTTACCAATGGAAGCATTGTCACATTGTTGCAACAACATGACAAGTTGTTCCTTTATGTGCTTCATTTCGTTCTCCAAGTATGCATACTTTTACACAAAGTTGTTGATTTTCAGTCAACTTATCAGATTGAGAAGTATTGGTACCAGAGTAGGGCTAAGTGAGGGAAAAGACTCCTTGGCATAAGTTACCAGCCAAGTCTATCATACCATAAACTCGATCCATACTCTTCCCTCCAACAGCTTTTTCCAATCTTGAAGTTTTGTTGTTGGATCTACTTGGTGGACATCAGAGCTTGAGCCCTGAGAACTATTTGCTTGGAGGATCCTCAAACGCACATGACAGTTTTCCTACACAGTCATTAGGAGATGGAAATGTTAGGAAATTAAATTAGAAATTTTAAAAAACTTAGAACAGTAACTTACATAAGTTTCACAAGCACGAATATCAACCCAATCACCTTTCTTGTTTTTGTGGGTGGCCATGGGATGACCAATAATGATGCTCCTCATAATGTTGTACAATTAGAAGAATATATTTTGTAGAAGTAAAATGAATTACATTTAAAAAACTGACGAGTACTTACCAAGGTCACTGCAATATCTGAATGTGATTATTGACCTGTGGAGTGCAATGCTCCACCACAAGTTGAAGCTCTATTCATTTTATTTGGAGTTGATTTTTCTTTGAACTTTTGGGTATCCCAATAGTGTTAGAATATATGACCTTAAACGAGAGGAGGGGTGAATTGTTTAAGAGGGGTTTTTGAAAACTTTTTCAGCTAAAACAAAATCCTTTGTATGAAACTCAATCAGAAATTCAGTTAGCGAAGATATTAAGCACAAAACAGCAAAGCACCAGTAGAAAAAAAATCGGTTGTTTCTTCGATACAATCGGTTGTTTATACCAGCAAAGCAATAACAACTGAATTTAAATGAGTTTAAGGGAAGAAAGAGATACATAAACAGTTTATACTGGTTCACTCTTAAACCAAGAGCTACATCCACTCCCAAGAAGCCACTGGGCAATCCACTAAGCAATCAAAACAGATTACACACAAACCACCAAAGAAGTGACCTTGAACCCTTCAAGAAACACACTCTCTTTGGCACAACACACACCAAGAATGTTGATCTTCACCACCTCAAGAACACACAACACTCTTTGGCAACAACACCAGAATTTATAGAATATTCAGAACGAATTACACTTGTTTACAGAACAATCTGAAATCAACACATATGTAATCCTATTCTACTCTCTCTTGAGAAAACCCAAAGGTTGATGTGAATGTTCAAAACTTGAAAGCAATCTCTCACAACTGAAAAAATCAAATATGTTTTTCTTGTTTGTTATAAAACATAAACAAACTATTTATATCTTTCAAAGATTGGTCAAAGCATTTAATAGAGGAGTGTATTCAGTTGGAAATCATTTAAAGCACACTCAACTAACAAAACAAAATTCTGTTAGGATTTTCAAAAAAAACAATCGATTGAAACCACGAAACAATCGATTGTTTTGGTGTGACAACAAGTTAACCAACCAAAACAGTTTTCAACATTTTCAAAAACACCTAAGAGTAAAACAATCGGTTGTTTTAACAAAACAACAAGTTATTTTTCACTTAGTTTGAAAAACACTTTAATCTAAAAAACGTTTTAAAACACATTAGCTTTAGATTCAACAAAGAGTGGACTACACATTTAAACTACCCAGATCCTATCCTAAACACAACATCAACTTCAACCTTGCATCAAACACTTGGATTTGAATTCTTCAAAGCCTTTGATCACTCTTGATCAACAATCTCCCCTTATTTGATGAAGACAAATCCCTGATTGCTTATGTTGGACTTTGTTTGAATATGAAGCAGTTCATGCAAAACAAAGACTTATGCAATACACAACATCTATAACAACAGGTTAGAATAACCCATTTAGCTTCTTTTCTGCATAACCATTACAGCAGAGAAAACCAACCAAAAAAGCAAACCATATTCAAACTATAAAACATCAGCAGCAACAGTAGAATAAAAACCACTTAAGCAGATAGAGTTTGCAGAGTTTTAGACAACACAACACAAAATTCTCCCCCTATTTGTCTTCACAAATAGACTTTAGGAAGAGATAAAACAGAAATTGTTCCAGATAAAACAAAATATGAAAGGAAAGAGCAGTAAAGCTTCTACAAAGCAAAAAAATCGGTTGTCCCGAGCATTCAACCGGTTGTTTTCCTTCAGTCATCCTTGCCATATTGCAGCTCAAAGATTTGATATTGAACAACTTCAATCTGCTTATCAAGGGTCTGAAAGCGAGTGTCCATGCTCTGGAATCTGTTGTCAATGTTCTAGAAATTTGTAACACAGATCATGGAGATTTCTTTGATTTTCAGCAAAGCCATCTAGTTTATCCACCATGTATCTCTCAAATGAAGACATTGAGGGAATCCCATCCTCTTGAAGTCCAACACTTGTTCCAGCATCAAAGTCAGTTGCAGGTTGTTCTTCATTGTGAATATTCATATCAACAGTTTGATCTTCTTCATCAAAATCAGTAGCTGTAACACTTGAGTAACCACCATGATCACCATCTTTGCTTACCCATCTTCCATTGATCTTGGTGAAACCCATTTTGCTTAGTGAACCATTGTTCACTTCTTGTGTTGATTTTACCAACTCAGAGGTTTCATCTTCAAGATTCACTTCAAAATAGAGTAGAAATTTAGAAATTAAAACAGCGTAGGGGTAATGGTAGTCACTTAACCTCATGGACTTTTGCATATGCTCTTTGACGATATGAATCCAATTGATTTTGACTTTCTTCATGATGCAGTACATATAGACAAGATCTTCTTCTGTTAGAACAGAATGGTTGCTCCCCCTTGGAGTTAGAATCCAAGTGACAATGAGAGCCAACACCCTCTCATCTATTTTCAGCCCTCCAACTAAACAAGTTCTTACTTGAGCTTGTGGATTCTTCAAACAGCTTTTGTAGTATTGAATCTCGTTGAAGTCTTCCACTACACCAATGTTTCCTTTATTGATTCTAAGACCAACATACTTCAAACTAGTTACAGTAGCCCATATATCAAGGGTAATCTCCATGTCTACACCCTTAACATGTGAAACAAGATTATTTCCTTCAAACTTCAAGTTTGTGTAGAACACCCGAATTAGATCCGGATATATGTTCCCCTTCATCTCCAAGAACCTCTTTAGTAGTTGTTCCTTGAGAAGCCTTCTCACATTGTCCAGCTTTTGGCTTTTCAACCAATCAAAGGAGACAACTTTTGGATTGTTGATCACTTTTGTACTTGTTTCAAAGCGATACCTCTCAATCAATTCATTATCTCCTGAAAACCAGCCCTCAAGCCTTCCTCCTGACCTCACAACCCTCGTTTTGATCCTCTTGGATGTAGGGGGAGTGGAATCCATGAAGGCAGAATGAGACAAAGGCACACACACAAGGAGAGAAAGAGATGTTGCAAGAGATGAGCCAATGGGTTGTTTATGTGAAGGAAAACAACTGCAACAGATTTTAAAGCAAATTAGAAACCTTCCTTGATCCTTTGGTGATAGTGGGTTTCAGTCTTCAAGAAAAGAAACTAGTCTAAGCTCTACACAGAAAACGTCAGCATAGAGCAGAAAACACATGGTTAGCACATGTGACTTTTGACTAGACATAAAGGCTCTTGAATTTCCAAAATATGGAATATATTCCTTTATGACAACTTGTAACTTCCTCCATAACCAAATCAGGCTTTCAAGACTTCTTTATTGACTTAAGATCCCTTTATGATTGAGATCTGCAACAGAAAAAATGTATAGAGAAATTAAATCAATTCTTCATAGTGTTGTTAGAGGAGAAACAATCGGTTGTTTCGAGGAAACAATCGGTTGTTTCGAGGAAACAATCGGTTGTTTTTCTGCAGCAGTTTGACAGAATGTGAATTTCAAGCATAAACTGAGAAAGGTTCAAAACAGATGTAATTGCTCATAAAAAAAATGAAATTAATCATGAATTAGTAATTTGAAAAGTAAAGACAAGGAAGGTCTTATCCTTTTATGAAGTCCTTTCAATGAGTCATTGTTTGTGATCAAGAATGCTTCTTTTGGCTTTTGAAACAGCTTGGACTAGTACACATCCTTAATTCAGTTCCAGTCACAATCCTTTTCTTCCAAAAACTTGATCAGATGACTCAGAACTTCATGTTTCTCTAGTATCCCTGCATCAAAATGAATTCAAGCAACAAGATTTGGTCCCCTTACAAATGTGGGTTCATTTGATTAATTTTTTTAATTTGAAACGTCACAACCTTTGGGAATCCATTTCATGAAACCTCTGGGAACAAAATATTTCCTTATTTTACAGAATCTGACTGAATGGCCTATTTTCATGCAATAAAAGAATGTAACAACCGGTTGTTTCAACTTAACAATCGGTTGTTTTCCTAGCAGTTTTGAAAAAGACTTTGAAAACTTATCTTGCTTGTTCTGTGGATTGAAACCAAATCCAGCTCTTCCAAAAACACAATTTTGAGATGCCAAGACATCCTCAAAGTTGATTTACCTTTTGAAAGCTTATCCACAGTTCTAACAAGATAATGAACTTTCTTTTCATGATTTTCACAATTTTCACAAACAAGAGAGTCACACACATGAGAAGAGTTTTTGCAATGCTTTTCAAGATTTTCAAAATCATTTTTTGATTTTTCCAATTCTTCTTCTAGTGATTTGACTCTGTTTTCAAGTCAGTTGTTCATTCCCTTCAATCGGTTGTTCGAGAGAGCCAATCGGTTAGCTTCTTCATGAATTTCTTGAAAAGCTTGAAGCAATTGACTGTAATTTTTAGCATTTGAAGAAGTAGAGGAAATTGCACTGCTTGCATCATCTTCCTTTTTGGCCATGAAGCATAGATTGAGACCTTTTTTTATTTTGCCTCCTTTTTCTTCTTGTTTGACTTTTTTGTCTTTGATTTCTTTATTTCAGTGGTACTCTCATGAATTCCTTTGAGTGTATCCCACATCTCCTTAGTAGATTCACATTTTGAGATCCTGAAAAATTCTTTAGAATCCAAAGTAGAGGTTATTATATTTTTGGCAATGCAATCAAACTTGGCCTTTTCACTTTCTTCATTAGTCCATTGGGACCAGGTTTTTTAATAAAAGATCCACTCTTTTTAATCTTTGGAATGAAAGATTTTCATTCTAGCTTCCCAATACGTATAATTCAAACCACAGAACAAAGGTGGTTTGTTAATTGAAGCACCCTCCTCAAAAGGTAGTTTTCCAGCCATAGAGAAAAAAGGTTTAGGATCAAACTTGAGTATTTTTCAAGTACCAAGCTCTTGATGCCAATTGTTAAAATATATGGTCTTAAACGAGAGGGTGGGTGAACTGTTTAAGAGGGGTTTTTGAAAACTTTTTCAGCTAGAACAAAATACTTTGTATGAAACTCAATCAGAAATTCAGTTAGCGAAGATATTAAGCACAAAACAACAAAGCACCAAAAAAAACAATCGGTTGTTTCTTCGAAACAATCGGTTGTTTATACCAGCAAAGCAATAACAACTGAATTTAAATGAGTTTACGGGAAGAAAGAGATACACAAACAATTATACTGGTTCACTCTTAAACCAAGAGCTACATCCACTCCCAGAAGGCACTGGGCAATCCACTAAGCAATCAAAACAGATTACACACAAACCACCAAAGAAGTGACCTTGAACCCTTCAAAAAACACACTCTCTTTGGCACAACACATACCAAGAATGTTGATCTTGACCACCTCAAGAGCACACAACACTCCTTGGCAACAACACCAGAATTAACAAAATATTCAGAACGAATTACACTTGTTTATAGAACAATCTGAAATCAATACAGATGTAATCATATTCCACTCTCTCTTGAGAAAACCCAAAGGTTGATGTGAATGCTCAAATTTTGAAAGCAATCTCTCACAATTGAAAAACTCTAATATGTTTTTCTTCTTTGTTATAAAACATAAACACACTATTTATATCTTTCAAAGATTGATCAAAACATTTAATAGAGGAGCGTACTCAGTTGGAAATCATTTAAAGCACACTCAACTAACAAAATAGAATTCTGTTAGGATTTTCAAAAAAAAACAATCGATTGAAACCACAAAACAATCGATTGTTTTGGTGTGACAACAAGTCAACCAACCAAAATAGTTTTCAACCTTTTCAAAAACACCTAAGAGTAAAACAATCGATTGTTTCGACAAAACAACAGGTTGTTTTTCACTTAGTTTAAAAAACACTTTAATCTTAAAAAGGTTTTAAAACACATTAACTTTAGATTCAACAAAGAGTGGACTACACTTTTAAACTACCCAGATCCTATCATAAACACAACAACAACTTCAGCCTTGCATCAAACACTTAGATTTGGATTCTTCAAAGCCTTTGATCACTCTTGATCAACAAATAGTTCAGAAGTTCAACTCATTCCTACTCACCTATCTAAGTAGGTCGAACGAGCTTTGGCCTAACTTTGGTTAACATGTCATAAAGTCATTTTTTGACTTTGGACTCGTAAACCTATTTAATCTACCACTCATCCTCAGGTGCCCAAGTGACTCTATGATGAACTTCTACGACAAGTGCGCCGTGTTTTTCAGAAGTAATAATTGTCCCTAAGGACGGATATCGATCCCACAAGGAACAGTGAATTATCAAGTACAATAATCGCTAAAATATCAAATAGAACAATAAAAAGAGTTTTGAGGTGATTGTGTTGGCAATGATCAATAATAAAACAAACAAAGAATTAGTTGCTTCAAGTTGGAAAAATAGGGATTAGGTTTCATCTCTCTCACTCTCATGTGTTTTGATTAACATGTTAATATTAAGTTCTTTGATTGAAATTGATGCCCGTGTAAAAGTCATTTATATCGATTCCTCGCATATAAAATCCTTAAGAATGTTCCCTAACTATTTATTCCTCGCATATAAAACAACTTAGAATCAAGCTCATACATTAATGGCAATTAACATTTCAAGTCTATTCCTAGCACTCAAATATGTTAAGTATTATTGTTTAGGTCAGAACCCTAAAAGTAATTTCCAGTCAAATTTAAGATTCCCAATTTGTCACAGAAATTTAGAAACAAAACAACAATACCAATAATCAATCAAGAACTTAATATTATAATATATAAGTATCACTTCAATACATAAGAGTTCAAACAGATTACTCCAAATCCCAAAGGGTAGAATTAGCCACACGTACTTCTAGCACCTTCCATTCTCCCAATTGGGTTAGAATTCACTCTATGGTGTTTTTCTCTTAATCTTGCTCACTAGGGTTGAGCCTCTAGCCCCCTATTTAACCTAATTTACTAGGGTTAGGTGGTTTCCTGTGTTGCGTTGATGGGCTAAGTGATGAAGCATAAAAAGAGGCCGAATTTGTCTGACGCATTCTCGCTTGAGTGAGAATATCTCGCTTAAGCAAGAAAGGCGATGATTTGTGAAAATGTTACTGAAGCATTCTCGCTCAAGCAAGAATATCTCGCTCAAGTGAAATACTTCTGTTGCAAAATTGGCTTTTTCAACGCTTTTCTCTATTCTGTGACTGACCATCTTTCTCTTTTTAGCTAAAATCATTATCCTTTATTACAAATCTTCAATCTTCCCTAGAAAGTTACTATTAACACTAAATTTGGGAATAAAATGCTCTTATTCAAATAAAGATCATAAAAAAATGTAAAAAGGTATAAACTCATAAATTATGGATTATTTTATATGTAAATTAACAATTAATACTCATAAGTGCCTATATTTTAATATGAAATATTACTAAATTTTGGCACTTATCACTTTCCCCAACTTAGAATTTTGCTTGTCCTCGAGCAAAGTAAATGAATATATTTGAATTTAAATATCAAACATCTTAATTCACTAAACAATAGATCAAATTAGAAACTTATGATGCTTCCAAATTCAAATATAGAAAAATATAGATACAATCACAATTCATTTAGGAATTTCTTCTCATATGCTCACAGGTAAGTATTTCTCTCTATTTTTACTGAATCATAACAAATCACAATTGCTTTTCATTTCATCTTCAAAATTATAAACATATTAGAAAGATGAATCTTGAGTAAGGGTTATATGAAGTCGGGCTTCCAAAAAATATTGGTTTTTAAGATAACCAAATGCACTTAAAGAAGAAGAGGATACCTACAATTCAATTATAGAGAACATATATGTTATCTAATCACCATTTTCTTTTGAGTTCACACTTTTCCTCATTTTTTTTCTCTTATTCATGATTTTCATGATAAGTATTTTTTTTTTCAATAGGAATAGATTCTTCCTATTTTCAACTTTTTTTTTTTGGACCTTTTGATACAAACCAAGTAGCTACGAAGATGACCAAGGAAGAAAAAGACAAGGCACATGGTGAGCAGTCATCTCAACGAACAATTCAATACCTCATCAAGGATCTCATGGACCTCACCAGAGGAGATGGGCATAAACCGAAACACCAACTGTTCTTCCTTCTGGTTTTCTTAAAAGATAGAATATGTTGTAAATAATTTGGGTTCACTTTAGGGGTCTAAATAGCAAAGATAGGCTAGAATAAGCTGCCTTTAGCATAATAGGGGGTGTAGTTATCATTTTAGCTTGTTCTTAGCCCTTTAGGACGGAAATTTGAACTAGTTTCTAGAAGGACAAGCCTAGGGTGCGGTTTTGACTTTGTTAAACCCTAAGGTTGCCCCTTTTTTAGTGTTTCCCATCATACCCTTCATACTTGTTCTCCCAGGCTCCTTCACCTATAAATAGGAGGTCTACCTCATTGTATTTTACATGTTGAATTTTAAGAGGTAAAGAAACTCTGCACAATTTGTGTGAGCTTATAGTGAGGCTTGTTTCCTCTTTACATGGTCTTATCTTGAAGAGTGTGAGACTCTCAAGTGGAGACCCTTCCACTCATCTTGGTGGCCTCCACACCCCAAGTGGCGTGATCATCCTCACTATCCCTTCCCTAAGTTTCTTCTTCCATTTTCCATTCAATTTATGCTCTTGATTTCATATATTGTTCCTTGAATTGTGTTCTCGAGTTTTGGCTCATTTATTGAGTATGGATCATCATTTGGTTTGGCAATGACCACCATTGATGCTTACCATGTTCCCATTTCATTTCCGCAATTGCATTCCATATTCACCATATCTTGTTTTTCCATTTTTGCCTTTGTGAAGTGAACCTTCACACTTACTTAACCATTTGGTTAAGTTCATGTCCAGTGGGAATCATCCTTAGGTCCTCACCATTAATTGCTAAAATCTCAACTCTAAGTAAAGTGTCACCATAAAATGGAATCTTCTAAAAATCAACTCACATCACCTTTCAAGATTTAAAACCAACAATTCCCTTTTTTATATATATTGCATCTATGTTCTCCTTCCTTAAACATGCTAAAGGGTGGGAAATTGTATCATCAAAGGTTAGGGTGCAATATAACAACAATTCTTAGCTCAAAGGGGATATCAAATGAATTCTAATAAAATTAAGGTTTGTTATTTGGCTTTGGGTTCCTAATTAATATAAAACAAATGCATCAATCATCCTCATGTTCTTTTATGATGTAACAAAAATAAAAATTAAGCAACCACAACTATCAATTCATCAGTAAAACTCTCAAAACTGTTTAAGGTTCACACACTCACTTGGTTTAATTGGCCTTATTCCTTTTTGTTTTGTCATTCTCTGTTCTAATCAATCATCCTATTAAATTTTCATGTATCATCATTTCAACTACATTTGAATAGAGATTCAATCATATTTTCTTTTCTAACATGTTTTTAATTCATCTCACTATCTAATATTTAAACACAAAATCCTTTTTTTTTTCACAATTCAAAATTAATATTCTAGTTCTTTTTTCAATTCATATATATGATGAATTATACCGTTAAATTCATCTTCTCCTTCCTCAATGACACCTTTAACATACAAACCAATATTTGTTGTTTTCTTACCATCAGTCCATGCCTTTGTATGAAACTTATATCCATTAATGAAGTACATGTTTCATGAAGTTGCCTTTGAATTAGGTCCCCAAGAAAGTCCCTTCAAGTTTGGGTCGATAACATTCCTTTCATCATGAACCTGTGTTGTAGTGATAAGAGAACATTACACATATTTATGATTCTGATTAAATAAGCACGTATGGGTTGAGGTTACACTTACGTAGGTCTTGAACCATTTAGGAAAATTATTATGTATGACCGTTGAAGTGTCTTCATCATTGATTGAGTAAACTTGTAAGAATAATCTTCAAATATTATTAAAGTAGTTAGCAAACTACACAACCTACAATAATTTAATTCAAATCATATACAATTAAACTTACTCAAAGAATGGTTTGACCTCATCGCAATTGATGAGGACATGAACATGGGTAGAACGATGTTCTTTATCACTAAACTATTAGTCTTTGCTAGAACCACTTGGGTGTCCACATGTATTTAAAATCGAGAATGTGTATTGGACTTCCTCATGTGTATATGTTCGAGGATTATTTCTCAAACTTGTATTTGACAACAAGCTGACACTTTTGAAATAATGAGAGCACAAATATGTTATCTCACGGTGTAGGTAGAATGCACATATTGATCTTTCTACCCATGCCAAATTATCCACCGATCTCTTTGCATCTCCCATCATCCTAAAGAAAAGCAGTAATTTTTATGTTTTACACACCTTCTTGAACATTGAAATAATTAACATAATGCTTACCTTTCAAAAAGATACATCCATCGATACTGAACAGGACCACCAAGTATTGCTCGCATAGGAAGATGAATGACAAGGTGTTCCATTCAATCAAAGAAAGTTGTTAGAATATTCTTTCTAACTTATATAAGATTATTGGTATGTTTTCTTCCATTCTTACAAGATCATTCATCCTTAATGTGTTATAACATAAGTCTTTAAAGAATCAACTTAAGTCAGCACAGGCACTCCACACAAATTTTGGTAATGACCATCTGTCACTTTTGAGATGTCACAAAGAAACTCCCATAACTGTGTAGTTGGCCTTTGGCTTTGCCAACTTTCCATTTTGTAATTGAACCAACTCCAAGTGTCCTTTGACACACAATTCAACAACATTTATTTTGTTCTTTTGATTGTTCTTCGTTTTGTTCTTAACATCCATTATAGTGTTGAAGACATTATCAAAAAGGTTTTTTTCTATATGCATAAAATGAAATTTGTGCCTTAACAAATTTTCCTTCCAATATCACAGGTCCCAAAATATTCTCCTTTTGTTACAATTATGATATTGTCCATACCCAAACAAAGTTTCAAATGGACCATCTGTCACTTTTGATATGTCACAAAGAAACTCCCATAAATGTGTAGTTGGCCTTTGGCTTTGCCAACTTTCCTTTTTGTAATTGAACCAACTCTAAGTGTCCATAGAAAAACAATTCAACAACATCCATTTTAGCCTTTTGATTGTCCTTCGTTTGGTTCTTAACGTCCATTACAGTGCTGAAGACATTGTCAAAAAGTTTTTTTTCTATGTGCATAACATGAAGGTTGTGCCTTAACAAATTGTCCTTCTATCTCAAAATATTTCCCTTTTGTTCCAATTATGATATTGTCCATACCCAGACAAATTTCAAATGGACCATTTGTCACTTTTGGGAAGTTACGAAGAATTTCCCATAATTGATTTTCGTTTAAGTAATAAGGTGGGTCATCCATTTCAACTCTATTTTTAAGGAATCTCCTTTGACTACTTCTCGAAGCATGATTGGTTGGCCAAAATCATCGATGACAGTCAAACCAGCAACTCTTACCCTCATACTTTAGTGTGAATGCTTTGTGTCCTCTATACAATGAGGGCAAGCTAATTTAGTCCTCCATCCAAATAGCATCGCATATGCTGGAAAATCATTAATTGTCAACATCAAACAAGCTCGTATGACGAAGTTCTCTTTTGTTGATGTGCCATAAGTGAAAACAACTTCACTCCAGAGTTGTTGGAGGTCATCAATAAGTGGTTGCAAGTATACATTTTTTTTGGGTTAGTAGGACCAGTTATGAGACAACTTAGAAATATGTACAACTTCATCATACATATTTCAAGGGGTAGGTTATAAGGAGTGACAAATACCAACCAACAAGAATATGGGGATGCTGAAGCTTGTATTTTATAAGGAATGAACTCATTAGAACACAATCTCAATCTTACATTACAGGGTTTAGCTACAAATTTGGGATACACAGTATCAAAATGTTTTCAAGCTTTCCCATCAGATGGATGTTGCAATACATCATCATTAGTTATGTTTTGAAAATGCCATCGTATTTGGCTTGTTGATTCCATTGAGGTATATAGCTTTTGTAATCGTGGTATGATAGGCAAATAAAACATTTTTTTATTGGCACTCTTTTATATGTTTTGTTCTGACCCTTTAGTGACAAGTACCTGGGAAGACTACAAAATTTGCACTCATTTAGTTTGATGTCCTCCTTATAATACAACATGCATCCAACCTCACAATAATCAATCTTGACAACCTTAAAGCCCAGAGTAGAGACAACTTTTTTTACTTCATAATAAGTCGTGGGTATGTAATTCTCTGTTGGAGCTACATCAAGTAACATTTTAAAGAAATAATCTAAAGTTGTGTGCCAATTGGTTCTAGCGCCCAAAATCCTTATGGATATTGACAATTTAGACTCAGTTGCTCCATCATAAATGGGTCGATGAGCAAATTCTAACATATCATAAAACTTTTGCGCTTCAACATTTGGTTGTTGTTCTTCATCTTCAATAACATTGACATAGCGACTTATTATATCACTTTCCTCCATGTATGCATTGTTCACCATTTCGGCTAATGACCCAAAGTCATCATCATGCTTGATGTTATCATAACTGGTTGACGCAATATTTAAGTTAACTTTATTTGTCCTTGCTTCTACGCGATAAACCCATGCCCTGTAGTTGGGTAAAAAGCCATGTTGAAGCAGATGACTCTAAACATGAGAACGTTTGCAAATTTTCTCAGAAAAACATTTCACACACCACGAACAATATTTCACACACCACCTTATCCCTCCATCTGGTATGTATGAAACTTGATCCATTACCTTAGAAACAAAATCATGAATGCCATTTATGAAGGGTTTCCTAAATCTTCTTGAAGAATCAAGCATTTCATACATCCAATCTCGATTCATTGTTATGTATGTTGTTGATGAAATTATCAACACTCAACAATATAGTTATACTCTATACACGACCTAATACATGAATCATGTGGATATTAGTGTCCAATGTACTGCATCTGTCACATGGAAACTTTGTTATTCAAACTTAGTATATAAATATTTAAGAGATACTAATTCATGTATTTAATTTTTGGGTTAGTGTAAGAATTTTGTATTTGTAAATCCTAGACGAATAAGATACAATAATGTTCAAGTTAAATATAATACAAATTCAATACAACCTACGTATTTTAGATTCAATTTTTAATTCATATATCATTATTCATACATCGTAATTTTATTTAACGTGTAGGTAATTGATACATCGTAATTTCATTTAATGTGTACATATAAACACCGCAATTTCATTTAACACGTATATAATTCATACATCGTATTATTTTAATATACATGGTATAAAATAATATAAAATATAAAAGTATTTTATTTCATATTTTTTAATGTTTATATAACAGTATCAAATAAAATATTTTTTTCTATTTTAAAATAACTTAAATTCATTTATATGGCTTTATTAGTTTATAAAATAAATAAAATATTCTCATCTTTAAGAATAACAGTATTATTCAATTGGCATTGACATAAAACACAAATATAAATATAAAAAAGTGGATCATCATTTCTTAAATTATATATATATATATATATATATATATATATTATGTATATTTAAAAAGTAATTATTAACATATATGGGAATTTGACAAAAGTTTTCCAAACCAGTGAATTTAAATAAAATTTGAAATCAAAATAAGAAAAAATAAAATAAAATAAAACGGCACAAATTTTACGTAATATTACTAATTAGTACTTTAATTCTTTAGACCCCCTCTCTTTTATATTCCCACTCCCACGACTTCACTTTACGCAATATGTTTTGAAAAGTCTGGAGCCGTTCTGCATGAGTTTTGCTCTCTGTCACCCCTGTTTATTTTATACACCCAACAGCTTTTAATTTCTTTTTTAAATATATATAAAAAATTTAAACAAAATAATTTAAAAAAAATATATATTTAGTACTAAATTTTTAATGAGAATGCTTAATTATTTTGAAAATTCTAAAATTATTACTAATTAGTACTATAACTTTTCAAACCCCCTCTCTTTGACATTCCCACTCACAGCATTTCACTATTTGCAACATACTTTTAAAAGCTTGAGCCCATTCTGTTGCCCATTAAGTTTTGCTTTCTGCCACTCCTGTTTATTTTATACACTCATCAGCTTTTAATTTCTTTTAATATATATATATATACATAACAAATATATTAAACAAAATAGTTTGTTAGAAAAAACTATATCCAATACTAAAATTTTAATGAGAATTATTTTGAAAATTCTAAAATTATTACTAATTGGTACTTTAACTTTTCAGACCCCCTCTCTTTGATATTCCCACTTCTAGTACTTCACTATTTCTAACATGTTTTGAAAAGTTAGGGCCATTCTGCTGCCTATGAGTTTTGCTCTCTGCACTCGTGTTTATTTTATACACATACTAGCTTTTAATTTCTTGTAAATAAATATTTTAAGAAAAATAATTTGTTAAAAAAAACTATATCCAGTACTAAGTTTTTAATGAGAATGCTTAATTATTTTTTAATTTTTTAATTTATTACTAATTATTACTTTAACTTTTGATACCCCTCTCTATTATATTCCCGCTCCCAGCCTTTTACTATTTGCACCATATACTTCATATATCTGCACCATGTTTTGTCAAGCTTGGACCCTTTCAACTGGACCATGATTTTTCCTATCTGCAGCATACTAGATACACTACAAAATTTATATTCAGAAGTTAATTACGAAACAAAATTTCTCAAACCAAACTTCCCTCACATGTAACTCCCACAAAATTCCTGACGCATATCTTAACTTAAAATTTCATTATAAATATAATTAATAAATATTTTACTATATTAATATTAATAAATACAATAAATTATACTTTAATATTTTTACTACATTAAATTAATACTTTTAAAAATTCTTTCAAATTAAATAAATTAGTCAAATTTAATGGATATTTAATTCATCATTTTCGTAATATTTTGAATATTTATTTACATCTTGATAAACTCAACTATAAGTTTAAGAGAAGTAATTTAATTCATATAAAGAAAATAAATAAAAATATTAAACTAAACATTGGATTTGAAAGACATTCAATTTTAGAACAACATTTAATGTTAGCAACCAAGGTTTTAGAGACTAAATTTAGAAACTAAATAATTGGTAGATAAAACCTTGGTTGCTAATTAGATACCAATTTAAAAACTATTTAACAATAATAGAAACTAATTATAGTGACGGTTGATAATACTTAAACCAAATAATTTAGATGAGAACCTTTTGAATTTAACCATAACTATCCATAAATAATGAGTAGTAGTTATTATTTTTAAGTTTAATTAGTTTTATTTAGTAATACTTAAGAGTTGGAATTGTGTATTACCAATTATTATATGATTTTTTTTTTAAATTTGGAGGGAAAAATTACTTAAGAATATTGATTGGTTAGAACATTGACTTACTCTTAGAAAACTATTCTATAATTTTATTTTTGTAATGGAATTGCTTGGTAATATTTGTAGAATTAATAGTGAATTTTTACATCTTAGTGTGCCAGCGAAAGAGTGTATACAGATTAAAATATTAAACTTATTTAATTTTTATATAATCATCTATGTGTGATTGTGCTTACATATTTCTTTTTCTTTGAAATTGGATGTGTTAGAGACAATTAGGTTTCAGAATGGGATAGAAACTGTTTTCATAGAATTAAATAGGAATTTTAGAAAATTATATGTTGTTCATTTATTGATTGCGACTAATTGGTGTTATAGACTTTACTGAATTATCTCTAATTGGGCACATATGATTGAACTTTATTAATATTTTTATCTTAAATTTTAAGATTTTAGGTTTGGAATGTGATCCTGCCTGTTGACCGGGACGCAAGAACCTTGCCTCGTCAAACCTGGATCGACTTCTGCGCCGTGTTAGCCTCCGTCCTTCACCGTGATTCACCTCAAGAACCTGCAAAAGATAGAACGGCGCCGCTACGGCCGATCACGCTCCGACGCCCAAGTCAGCGACTGAACCACCAAATACTAAGAGAAAACTCAAGAACTCTAAGGAACCGTGCAAAATTCTCTCTCAGCGTACTCAAGACTCGCAAGCGTAAAGAAGTAATCTAAACGTGCGTACCTCAGAAGTTCGTTAGCATCTCTTATATACCTGCGCACTTTCTCTCTCCAGACAGTTACACATCTGGACACGTGGCTCGCATCCAGCTGTACACGTGTCACCATTTGGAGCATCCCTGACTTGGGCGCCACTTCTTACTCTTCAGGTTTTTGGCTAAGTTACTTATGCATGACACAACTCAGTGCATAGCTGCCTTGGAGCGTGATCTCTTCTGAGTGGCGAGTTCGGGTGCCTTCGTACACACCTTCGCTGTGGTCTCGCCGACCGCCTTCATGATCCACTTTACTTGTTTCACCGTGTATGTTCAGGTAAGCTGCCTCCCGACCTCATCCTCTGGCTAGCTGGGAAATGACTATCTGACTTCATCTTCGGCGATGTCCTGGTTTCGGCGATCTCTAATCACTAGGTCGTCGAGGGTTCGCATCTGGCGACTTCATCTCAAACCCGGTGACCGCCGGTTTAGGTATGCTAGAGACTGGGGCACACCAACTTAATAACTGGCGACCACAGGAGCCCCCCGACTTCCTTCCCTTCTGCCAGCCATGGGCCCATCCAGCTCAACACGCCTACTGATCCGATCGGTCATCGGTAGTCGATGACGTTAGCAGCAGAGAACCACGTGGACCACTCGCAGGGTGACACGTGGACCAGGTTACAGAGGGATCAGGAAGGCGATCGCCAAGAGCGGTGATCGGGGGTCAGTAACCAAGTGACCACCGACAGATCAGACGGCAGAGAGGTCAGGGGACAGATCATCCAGAACGGTGATCGGTGGTCAGTAGCCAAGCGGCCACCAACAAACCAGTTCTCAGACTAACGCCTGGGGGCAGAACGCGAGAAGCAAATAAGCACTGATCAGTCATCGGGTGCATTGTCATCGGGGTCTCGTGTTACTCGCAGTTAAACTGGGACTGAGGTTCCCGGCGAGAGCGTTACGCATGGACCTCGCATGAGCACATCTCAGGGAATCATGCACGAGAGTGGCCTGAGGGAACTAGTAAACCAGTCAATGATTGGTGATTCCCTCAACCCATTACGTGCGTGGCACCGTGAAGGGTAAGCTGTATACACAAAGAGCAACGTTTGGTGAGTGTGCCTAAACCAGCCACACCTGACGTTCTCCTAAGAGTATGCGATTTACCCAGATGAGAGAAATATCCTAAGTTACTCTGCAAGGGCGTAACTTAGGCACAAAAAGAGAAGCGCTAGAGCCCTTCCAGTAAGTGACACGTGTGTGGTTAGATGTGAGTTGCAGGCCTCCACGTGTCATCATCTGAGAGGGGTGCGGTCCAGACAAAAGTGCACTCCGTACCACTAAGGGTACAGACAGGCGCAACCAAGCGCAGAGACGCGCAGACATGCACAGACTCTCACGCTCTCACTATTGATTCTGCAGGTACACTGTCTCTGAAAAGCATAACAGGGTTCTGACACATGCCAGAAAAGCATAACAGAATTCTGTTATGCCCAGAAACAGAGAAAGAGACATAAAAGAGGGAATCAGGGAGAGATGAGGGGATACGAAAAACAGAGAGCAAGAGTTTTTCACACACACTACTAGTTTTCTCATTTGGTGGTTCTGTGGACTAACTTGATCGTCGGAGTGCAAACGGCCGCTAGAGGCGCCGTCTGTGTATTTTGCAGGTCACGTTTGGAGATTCAAGAGAAGGTTCTGAGGGTGACCCTGCAGAGAACGCAGTCGCGTAGACGGGACAGAGAGTGCTACAAAGCGATTCCTCCACGTTCGAGTTGCCGGCAGGATCATTTGGCGCCCACCGTGGGGCCCGAGTGAATCGTGGTCCCATATACACCACAGTATTGAAGCTTACCAGAGTTTTACCAACTTCTTTGATAGGGAAAGATGCCAAGAAATAGACAACCATCACCTGCGCCATCCGCTGACGAAGGAGCTGTGACAATGGCGCAGGTCCTGGAAATGGTGCGCGCGCTGCAGGATAATGCCGCAGCGTCAAAAGCTGAACAAGAAAGGATGCAGACGGAGTTGGCCGCGTTGCAAAGCAGGAACGACGAACTGAATCGCGTCAATGAAGAGTTGAGGAGGACGTTGCAGGCGCAGAGAGAACACGTGGTTGACGAAAGGATGTCTAGGCAGCCGTCACCCCCAAGAGCGTTCCCCATGCCATTCTCCCCTGAAATCATGGGAACCATGGTGCCTCCCAACCTGGTGGGGGTGAAGGCGTCGTTCAAAGGGGTAGAAGACCCGGAGGCGCATCTGACGGCGTTCCACACCCAGATGATGTTGTCTAGGGGCTCAGACGCTGTGTACTGCAAAATGTTCATGAGCACACTGAGTAGAATCGCCATGGAGTGGTTCGTGAGTTTACCAGAAGGGCATATCACGTCTTTCTCTCAGTTTTCAAAGCTCTTCACTGAGCAATACATCGTCAACAAAGCACCTGCAGTGGTGTCATACGACTTGTTCGACGTGCGTCAGTACCAAGGTGAGTCGCTGAAAGACTACCTCAACCGCTTTGGAGCACAAGTGGTTAGACTGCCCAACAAAGATGAAGATATGCTGGTGCACGCGTTTAAGAAGGGAGTGCTGCCTGGCCCCTTCAGCGAGTCTCTCATCAGGAGCCATCCCAGCACCTTTGCGGAGATCCGACGACATGCGGTGGCGCACATAGTGGCAGAAACAGAGGTTTCTGAGAAGAGGGGAAGTGCTGCACCACCAAGACCGCGTGGGGGGCAAGGAAAACCACAGCAAGCAAGGGTGCATGAGGCCAAGGAGGGGAAAAAGGTGCGGGAAAAACCTCGTCCCTATGCGCCAGGCAAAGAGCAAAGCAGGGGGCGTGCAAGGGAGAATAACGCACCCCCAAGATACAATTTCATGGTGGGATTGGCGGATCTCATCGCCCTTCCTGCTGTAGCAGCAAGACTACGCGTACCAGAGAAGACTGATAAGGTACTTGGTAGAAAGAAGAATGAGTGGTGTGAGTTTCACCAGGCCTTTGGCCACACACTTCACTCTTGTTTGGCGTTGGGGCACCAACTGGCAGAGTTGGTGAAGTCTGGTTTCCTAGCAGATTACCTGCGTGAGCCGCAGGGTGATCGCGCGTCAGGATCCCAGACTGGAGAACAGCAGCATGAAGTCCCTGTGCACGGGGAAGTGCAAACCATCGCGGGAGGCTTCTCTGGTGGGGGATGCACAGCGTCACAGAGAAGGAGGTACGCTCGGTCGGTTATGGCGGTAGACGCGGTAAATGAGAGCCATTACCCTGAAGTAGATATTGTCTTCAGGAAAGCTGATCTACGGGACGTTGTCCCGCACGACAACGACCCTGTGGTCATTTCCCTCATCACGGCAGGAAGACGAGTGCACAGAGTACTCGTAGATCAAGGAAGCTCGGCAGACGTCATGTTCTGGCCAACATTCAACAAGTTACAGTTGTCCCCTGATCAGTTGAGGCCGTATACCGGGTGTCTCTACGATTTTGCAGGATATCAGGTAGAGGTGCGGGGATACATTGAGCTGAGGACAACGTTCACTGACGGAACGACAGCCCGCACTGAAAAGATAAAGTACCTGGTGGTGAACGCCCCTTTTGCGTACAACATTTTGTTGGGTAGGCCAACACTCAATAGGTTGGGCGCAATACCATCAACGAGGCACATGAAGTTGAAACTGCCGTCGATGGAGGGAACCGTGATAACCATCAAGTCGGATCAGGCTGAGGCAAGACGCTGTTATGAGAACAGCTTGAAGCAGAAGAGAAGTGTATGTCACGTCACCACGAAACCACCACCAGGCGCGCGCGAAGAGCGATCGGTGGTTAGGGAGACACAGGGCGCTCAGAGGATGGTGAACGCTGCGGTGGGGGGCTTCCAGGTAGCCCAAGTTGAAGAAGAAGAGGAAGGCGCGATCGCTCCTCGCGAGTCAGGGATCGCGAGAGCGGTCATCGCCAGCGAGAGAAGGCCCCACCCAGCTGAAGGATGGGTCGAAGTGGACATCGGGGGGAAAAAGTTCAAGTTAGGGGGATCCCTCGTTGAAGATGAGCGAAAGCTGATCGTTGGTGTGATCGAAAAGCACATGGGTGCCTTCGCATGGTCAGCATCCGACATGCCAGGGATCGACCCCGATTTCCTTTGCCATCGTCTGTCGATGGATCCCAAGGTTCGACCTGTGCGACAAAGGCGAAGGAAATTCAACGAGGAGAAGAGGAAGGTGATCCACGACGAAGCGCAGAAGCTCCTTGCCGCAGGGCACATAAGAGAAATCCAGTACCCCGAGTGGCTAGCGAATGTGGTACTGGTTCAGAAGGCAAGCGGCAAGTGGAGAATGTGCGTGGATTTCACTGACCTCAACAAGGCGTGCCCCAAGGATTCTTACCCCTTACCCAGTATAGACGCCCAGGTTGATAGCGCATCAGGGGGAAAATTACTCAGCTTCTTGGACGCTTTCTCGGGGTATAACCAGATCAGGATGCACCCCATGGATGAGTGCAAGACCGCGTTTATGACGGAACGGTCTTGCTATTGCTACAAGGTCATGCCATTCGGGTTAAAGAATGCGGGGGCTACCTATCAGCGGCTCATGGATAGGGTGCTCTCGCCCATGCTGGGAAGGAACGTACATGCCTATGTAGATGACATGGTGGTTACGTCCCAAGAGAAGAAGCATCATGCAGCTGATCTGGAAGAACTATTCACCACCATTGCCAAGTACAAGCTGAAGCTCAACCCAGAGAAGTGTATTTTTGGTGTGGAGGCTGGGAAGTTCTTGGGTTTTCTCTTAACAGAGCGGGGAATCGAAGCTAACCCAGAGAAGTGTGCAGCAATCGTGGCAATGAGGAGCCCAACGACGGTAAA
The DNA here is from genome assembly GCF_000499845.2 of Phaseolus vulgaris. Classification (NCBI taxonomy): domain Eukaryota; kingdom Viridiplantae; phylum Streptophyta; class Magnoliopsida; order Fabales; family Fabaceae; genus Phaseolus; species Phaseolus vulgaris. Next base: position 27,553,995 of record NC_023752.2, read on the forward strand.
GGAAGTGCAGCAGCTCACCGGTCGCTTGGCAGCCTTGTCCCGGTTTATGTCCGCTGGAGGGGAGAAAGGTCATCCATACTTCCAGTGTCTCAAACGCAACAGCAGATTCCTTTGGACACAGGAGTGCGAGGAGGCTTTCATCAAGCTGAAGGAGTATCTGGCGAGCCCACCAGTCTTGCGAAAACCCCAGGTAGGCATCCCCCTTCGTCTATATTTCGCTGTGACGGAGAGAGCAGTCAGCTCAGTCCTGGTGCAAGAGCAAGACCAGACCCAGAGGCCTGTTTACTTCGTGAGTAAGGTGCTGCAAGGCCCTGAAACAAGGTACCAGGCCCTCGAGAAGGCTGCCCTGGCGGTGGTGTTTTCAGCCAGAAGACTCAGGCATTACTTTCACAGCTTCACAGTGGTGGTGATGACTGATCTGCCTATCCAAAACGTGCTGAAGAAACCTGATGTAGCAGGCAGGATGGTCAAGTGGGCGGTGGAATTGTTAGAGTTTGACATTCAGTACGAGCCCCGAGGATCGATCAAGGGGCAGGTGTTCGCGGACTTTGTAGTCGAGTTGTCGTCAATCGCGACACCTGCAGAAGGATTAGATTTCCGATGGGTATTATCGGTGGACGGTTCTTCTAATCAGCAGGGGAGTGGCGCTGGAGTCATTCTGGAAGGCCCAAACGGGGTACTGATCGAGCAGTCCCTCCGCTTTGCCTTCAAAGCTAGCAACAATCAGGCGGAGTATGAAGCCCTGATCGCAGGAATGTTGTTAGCAAGAGAAATGGGATCAAGAAATCTGCTGGCCAAAAGCGACTCTTTGCTGGTCACCGGGCAGGTTACAGGGGAGTTCCAAGCAAAGGATCCCCAGATGGCAGCCTACCTGGAGTATGTACTGCTCCTGAAGACGTCCTTCACCGAATTCGAATTGGTACACGTGCCAAGAGAGCAAAATGCCAGAGCAGACCTGCTTGCCAAGCTGGCCAGCTCAGGCAAAGGGGGGAAGCAGAGGACCGTCATTCAGGAGACCTTGAAGGTACCGCGAGCATTCGTGTCGGACAACCAGGTATTCCATGTGTGCAAATCAATGGAGCGTCTAACGATCGGTCATCGGTCGTTGACCCAAGAAACGCTGAGAGCACCGAGGGTGAGATCGCGACCGTCGAAGACCGATGAGTCGATGGAAGTCCACGCGGAGAAGGAACCCGACACCTGGATAACGCCATACCAGTTATACTTAGAAGATGGTGTACTCCCGCTCGACGTGGCAGAGGCAAAAAGGATAAAGAGGAGTTCAAGTAAGTTTACTCTAATAGATGGAAACCTCTTTAGATTTGGATTTTCTCACCCTGTGCAGATCTGTGTGCACGGCGAGCAATGCACCAGACTCATGTCTGAGCTGCACGAGGGGGTGTGCGGAAGCCACGTAGGTGGTCGCGCTTTGGCAAGTAGAGTACTTCGCGCAGGGTACTACTGGCCAAAGCTGAAGGAAGACTGCATAAGGTTTGCTCAGCGATGCAAACAGTGTCAACTGCATGCAGACTGGCACAAGGCACCCCCTGAGAAGTTGAGGTCCATCCATAGCCCGTGGCCATTCCACACATGGGGGATCGACATCCTAGGACCTTTTCCCCTGGCGATAAGGCAGATGAAGTTTCTCATCGTGGCCATCGAGTACTTCACCAAGTGGGTGGAGGCAGAACCAGTCGCACACATCACCGCACAGAAAGTCGAGCACTTCGTCTGGAAGAACATCGTCTGCCGTTTCGGAATACCCAAGATGTTGGTCTCCGACAATGGCACCCAGTTCACGAGTCATCAGCTGAGGAAGATGTGTGAGGAGCTAAAAATACAGCAGGTTTTCGCTTCAGTGGAACACCCACAAACCAATGGGCAGGTGGAGTCAGCAAATCGAGTATTGCTCAGGGGGCTGAAGCGAAGACTAGACAAGGCCAAAGGAGGCTGGGCAGAGGAGGTCCCCAAAATTGTATGGTCTTATCATACCACCCCACAGTCCAGCACCCATGAGACACCCTTCAGCCTTGTCTATGGGACAAACGCCATGATTCCCGTGGAGATACAGGAGAGCTCCCCCAGATTCTTGAACTTCATTGCTGAAGAGTCCAATGAAGAACGTAAGGTGAATCTAGACCTGCTGGACGAAGTGCGGGAAGAAGCCAGAGTCAGTGCTGAAGCCGTAAAGAGAAGAGTAGAGCGGAGGCACAACTCTAAAGTGAGGCCCAGGCGCTTCCAGGAAGGTGATCTGGTGATGAGAAAGGCGCATCAGAATGACATGCAGAACAAATTGTCTCCAAAGTGGACAGGCCCGTACAGAGTGGTTGAGACGTTGGAGAACGGAGCCTATCGCCTAGAGACTTTGGAGGGAGGAGCAATCCCCAGAACGTGGAACGCCACCCATTTAAAATTTTATTTCAGTTAAAGTTGTACAGTAATTGCGTTCTCGCGCTAAAAGATACATGCTTTGTATGTGGTGGAAACAGTTGAACAGACAAGGGGGCACTCTTTTCCCTAAGGAGGGTTTTTAACGAGGCCACCCAATTAAAGAAAAAAAATTTCCAGCATATCAAGTGTGCTCAAGTATTAAAGTTAAAATCCTCCTTGCCCCAGGTGCAAGTGCAGGTGATTGGTTAGGCCCTACTTGCCCTAGGCGCAAGTACTGGCACCGATCTAAGTCTTCCGCACCCCAGGTGTGAGCGCAAGCAGTTAAGGGTTTGAAAAGCCAGGGGTGCTCGTAAGACCAAGGGAGGGAAAGGAAAGATTTTGACAAAATGTCCTTACCCACTTGGCATACACCAATACTGGCCCAGTAAGGCTCTTAGTCCGAAACCCTCTTCACCCCAGGAGTGAGGCAGGGAATGAACGACTCAACCCGCCAAAGGGCGATGACCTTGGGGAAAGTAAGAGGGGTTAACGAGAAACACTTTTCTTTCCCCAAAACGAGGCATCACCTCGAGCGAATGATGTCAAAGTCTTCTATGCACTTAGCGCTAAAGCGACAGAGAAGCTAAGTGAAGACTAAAGAACGACCACTGATGAGTCGTCAGTGATTGGTTAGTGGTGCAAAGCAGCGCACAAGGACTGTTAAACACCAAGCTAAGGGAATAGCTAGTCGTGATCAAGTAGAGGCCAAGAGCAAGGGAGGCAGATCGCGCTAGGCCTAAGCTGGTTAACACTTAGTCGTGTGCGAAGGGAAAGACAAAGCTTAAGATCGCGCTGAACCTAAGCTAGCTAACAGTTAGTCGCGCGCATAAAGGAAAGTGAAGCTCGAGAAAAATACAAGAGAAGAAGCTCATACAAATTGAGAGTTTATATTCACAACCAAGTCTTATACAAATTTTGAAGTACTAAGAAAAGTTGTGCAGAAGTTAAATTTACAAGGAAGAGAAGAGATTAAGGGGCAGGAGGGATGAGCTTTCCATCTACCACTTCGTGATAGATGCTGAACTGCGAGAGGTCCAGGTCTGGGAGAACGCATCTGATTTGCTCGAGTGCTAGCTCGAATCCGTCAGTAAGGGCATCAGCACCCACGTTCATCAAATCAGCCTTCTCCGCCTCCAGTTTTTGCTTTGAGGCCTCCGCAGCATCTCTTTCAGTGGTAAGGGCAGCAAGGGAGGAGGCAGCTTCTTCTAGTTGGCCCTTGGCTTCAGAAAGTTTGCCCGCCACCTCCTCAAGCTTTTTCTCTCCAGCAACAGCCGCTTCTTTGGTGGACTCGAGCTCCCCCACTAGTTGAGAGTTCTGTTGGCGTAGGGAGGAGGTCTCGGCCCGTAGCTCCACCACCGCGCAGTCCAGAGAGCTCACAGTCTGCCCCATCAAGATCTCCGTCTTGATGGTCTCTTGGACCTGCGCTAGGTACTCCCTCCTAGCTTTCTCCACCATGCCCCGCATTATCTCCACAGACCCTTGAGCAGCTTCGAAGTCACTTCGCAGTGACTCCTTGTCGTGCTCAAGCTCTTTCACCCTCTTCTCCAGGGCTATTTGCTTGCGATGCTGGGTGGAAAACTCCAGGGAGAGCACCATCTGCCTGGCCAGGTGCATGTCCACCTCATCACCATTCCATTCGACGAGCTCCCAGTTGCTAATGAGCTGTCGGACCAGGGTGATGACCCTGCTAAAGTTCTCGTGGCTGGCTCCAGAGGCACTTGGGCGCGAGCTGGATCCACCACATTCAGCAGTGGCAGCGGAGACTGGCAGTGGTGGTGGGGGACCCCCAGGTTGAGCAGAAGCACCCCCAGCAGGATGAGCAGATGGACCAGGTGATTGGCCTGCTGGGGGGAAAGATGGCAGTTGAGAAGTTGGAGGCAACTGCTGGCATGGAGAAGGAAGGCATGTGGGCTCTGAGGCAGGTTGAGTAGAGGGAGGAGGGGGTGAACCTTCCTCTACCTCCACCACCTCGATCTCCCCAGGCTGGAGAGACGAAGCCCCCTCGACCGCTGGCATTTTCCTCTGGCGGTGTATAAGAGGAGAGCCAGAGCTTTCCTCTTCAGTTGAGGCAGCAGCAGCAGCAACAAGTGAAGTAGAAGCCTTCACCAGTCTTTTTCTTTTCCTCCCTTGCTCGAGGCCTTTAGCTGGCGCGACCGAGAGAGGGGGGACTGCAATGGGCTCAGTGGTAGAAGAAGAGGAGCCAGTTCCCTTGGCTCCCCGACGCTTGGCAAGCTCCAGCAAGGCTAGCCTCCTGTCTTTCCCCGACATTGAGTCTACATAGATGAGAAAAGGAAGAGTTAGATGGCCAAGTTATGCAAGTAAGTCAAAACACATAAAAGCATGCATGAGAAGGGGCAAGTATCCTAAGAGGTGGAAGAAGAGCTACCTATATACTTTTTCAGGGCCACCACATCGAACTCATCTTTGATGAGCCGAGCGGAGTTGTACTTGGCCCCCAGGAACAGCCCACATAGCTCGCGCTCGTAGGGGGCCATAGCTTCGAGGTCCCTGGATTTCTTGAATTCAACCCCAGGAACCCAGTAGAGGGGGTACCCCTCGAGCAGATTTGGACTTTGTGGGGTGGCAGATATCATGTAGAACCTGCCCTTCCAGTCTTTGAAGGATTGCTGGTACAGGCCCAGGAGCACTCGTCCAGCAACCCCGTTCAGGCTAACCCAGGACCTGTCCCCAGGATTCTTCGCCTCGAAGAAATAGAGGAACACATCCACGGAGGCGTTGTGCCCGAAATAATTGCAGAGGATCTGAAATGCCCGGATGAAGGCCCAGGCATTTGGATGGAGTTGGCAGGGCGCGACGTTCAACTCCATCATCAGCTCCTTCTCGAAAAAGGTGAAGGGGAGGCGCAGCTTCAACCTTTTGAAGATGGCGGAGTAGATGAAGACGAAGGGCACCCCATTGGTGGCCCTATCATCCGCACAGATGGGCATTCCTCGAGGAGGAATGCGGATTTGGATATTAAAGTCGTTCTCCCTGTCGATGGCGCAGGAAGGCTCATCAGGATTGTGGCTCAGCAGGGACGTGAGGTGCCCCTGGGGTAGTAGGGTGGAGGTTTCAGCGAGCAACGCCAGGGGGGCCCAGTCGTAGACCCTGGCATTGTCGTGGTAGGAGGTAGCCACAGGCGGTGGTGGAGCTGGCGCACTCGCGGAAGGCTGTGCACCAGAAGATGGGGCAATAATACGCGCGGTTTGTTTCAAGCGAGCCATCGCGAGATAGCTGCAAATGGAGGAAAAACGAAAAGTCAGAATGAATGGAAGAATAGGGAATGATGAATGTTTCGGTGAAAACAGAGAGGGGAAAGAAGAAAGAGATGCCCAGGTGAAAAGAGGAAGAAGAAGAAGCAGAAGTCAGAGCGAAAACGCGAAAAAACCTTAGCGCGGGTCGAGAGAGGGAAAATAGAGAAGATGAATGCATGATAGCGAGAAAGATAAATGCAACCGGTAAAGATGACCTAAATAGACCAAGGAAGAAGAAAAACCATACCTTTGGATGATCGCAAGAGGTTTGGAAGCAGAAAACTTGAAGAAAGATGGGTGTGCAGAGAAAGAGTTCGCAGGAAGTCTGAGAGTCGAGCGAAGAAGACGAAGGAACAGTGAAGGAGCGCGCCAATTTGAATAAGAGAAGCGCTAGCGACACACCACGCTGGCCGTCGATGGGGCCACGTGTCGCGAGATTAAGGAAGGAAGTCCAAACGTTAAAAAAGCAGCACGTGAGGTGGCACGTGATGCGGTCCCACTTGCCACGTGGACTGAGGGCACGACCACTTAGTCTCTTCGCCAAGAACGAGTTCACGACTCGAGACTGGGGGGCTTGTGATCCGATCGGTCATCGGTAGTCGATGATGTCAGCAGCAGAGAACCACGTGGACCACTCGCAGGGTGACACGTGGACCAGGTTACAGAGGGATCAGGAAGGCGATCGCCAAGAGCGGTGATCGGGGGTCAGTAACCAAGTGACCACCGACAGATCAGGCGGCTGAGAGGTCAGGGGACAGATCATCCAGAACGGTGATCGGTGGTCAGTAGCCAAGCGGCCACCAACAGACCAGTTCTCAGACTAACGCCTGGGGGCAGAACGCGAGAAGCAAATAAGCACTGATCAGTCATCGGGTGCATTGTCATCGGGGTCTCGTGTTACACGCAGTTAAACTGGGACTGAGGTTCCCGGCGAGAGCGTTACGCATGGACCTCGCATGAGCACATCTCAGGGAATCATGCACGAGAGTGGCCTGAGGGAACTAGTAAACCAGTCAGTGATTGGTGATTCCCTCAACCCATTACGTGCGTGGCACCGTGAAGGGTAAGCTGTATACGCAGAGAGCAACGTTTGGTGAGTGTGCCTAGACCAGCCACACCTGACGTTCTCCTAAGAGTATGCGATTTACCCAGATGAGAGAAATATCCTAAGTTACTCTACAAGGGCGTAACTTAGGCACAAAAAGAGAAGCGCTAGAGCCCTTCCAGTAAGTGACACGTGTGTGGTTAGATGTGAGTTGCAGGCCTCCACGTGTCATCATCTGAGAGGGGTGCGGTCCAGACAAAAGTGCACTCCGTACCACTAAGGGTACAGACAGGCGCAGCCAAGCGCAGAGACGCGCAGACATGCACAGACTCTCACGCTCTCACTACTGATTCTGCAGGTACACTGTCTCTGAAAAGCATAACAGGGTTCTGACACATGCCAGAAAAGCATAACAGAATTCTGTTATGCCCAGAAACAGAGAGAGAGACATAAAAGAGGGAATCAGGGAGAGATGAGGGGATACGAAAAACAGAGAGCAAGAGTTTTTCACACACACTACTAGTTTTCTCATTTGGTGGTTCTGTGGACTAACTTGATCGTCGGAGTGCAAACGGCCGCTAGAGGCGCCGTCTGTGTATTTTGCAGGTCACGTTTGGAGATTCAAGAGAAGGTTCTGAGGGTGACCCTGCAGAGAACGCAGTCGTGTAGACGGGACAGAGAGTGCTACAAAGCGATTCCTCCACGTTCGAGTTGCCAGCAGGATCACCTACATTATAGCTCGATGCCACGTCATCACTTCCGACTACCAGGACGGTACACAAGCCCTCCAGTCTTAAGCGAAGACTTGTCCAGCGAAAAGACTAAAGAAGTCACATCACTACCGATCTACGTGGCGCTGGCGCAAAATCCCAAACGTTCGTACTTTCTGCTTTCCTGACGCTCCACCAAACACTTTTCCAATCGCTCGACACGTGGCTTCATCAACGGTTATCTTTAGCTGTCGTTTACGCTTCCAAAAATCGTTTGAAAAACCCTTAAACCCATTTCATTTCTACTATTCCATCATCTCTTTGCCTTCTCAAACGCTCTGAGTTTCCTCTGCAAACCCACGACGCTCTTCAACTCTCTCAATCCCCAACTCCCTTCAGCGTTCGTCTGATCATCGAAAGGTACTCCTTTTACTTCCTCTGTTGATATTTACTGCATTTTAACCGATTCGCATCATCCATTAACTGTCTGGTGCATACGTTGTGGGTTGTTTCTTCTGCTTCTCCCTTCTCGTAACTTAGGGCTTCGTCTTCCATCATAACGAACTTTCGTTCGTTCGTTTTTCATCCTTCTTTCACAATCGAGTCAGCCTCTGCAACCTTCGCTCATCTTTCCCTTCCTTTTTCCTTTGCAGTTTCCGCGATGGCTCGTTCAAAGATCACCGCGAATCCTCCTCCCTCGTCGCGAAACCCTCCATCTCAAGCTCATAACCCACCGCGAGCACCTGGTGCTCCCTCCTCCCAGGCTGAGAGGCCTGCAACCTCTCACCCCAACCTTGCTCAGGCAACTCCACCCATCGCCGGAGGTGCCTCCATCGCTTCTCCAGACTACAAGAAGCTATACCCCTGGGCCACCTCAACTTTGCTGAAGGAGACTTCCTCAGTAAACTCTGCTCTGGCGGTGCTTCGATTGAAGAAAGGGGACGAGCCCAACCTTTCGTTCCACAAGGAGCACGATGACAAACTGACGGTGCGACCTTGCCCCCCCGACGTGCCAGTCTGCGCAGATGACAAAGGGAACAACGGCGAGTTGTTCTGCTTTGTGTATACCACCCTCTTCAAGAAGGTGAAACTCAGGTTTCCCCTTACCCGTTTCGAACGGGAACTACTAACCGAGCTCGACATCGCCAGAGCCCAGCTCCATCCCAACAGCTGGGCATTCGTGCGGGCGTTTCAAATTTTGTGCGCACATTTGGGACTACCGGCCTCGGTAGACGTGTTCCTTTTTCCTGTTCGAGGCCAAGAACCCTGGAGTTCGCCTTTGGGTGAGCCTGAACGGAATTGCTGGGAGGTCGATACTTTCTATCTTCCAGCAATCTTACAAGGATTGGAAAGGAAAATTCGTCCAAGTGCGCCAGAATGATCGGGACACTTAGCTGCTCGACGGCTTTCCCTTGTACTGGGTAAACAAGGGAAATAAAGACTCCAAGGGAAGCTTTAGAAAGCCAAGAAGCCCCGACAACATGGGCGATTTGGACAAGGACCTGTGCCTCTTCTGGAAGAGCGTGGCAGCCGCTAACATCACCTTTCTCACCTCTGCGATCATCTCCTTCGAGTTCTTCGAGGACCAACTCGAGGCTCGCATAGGTTAGTGCTTACCTCAACATTCAAGTTTTTGCCCTGTGCTGCATCTCTGTTATCCATTACTGGGCGTCCTGTCTATTGCGCACTAGACTTGGTCTTTATTTCCTGCACCATTTGTTTGTCTCATTTGCACACTTACTCATATGTTTTACTTTTGTCTTTGAGCTCACCTGTATACTTTGCACTATGCAGATCTCATGCTGGGTAAAGGCAAGCTAGCTGAATTGAAGGCGCTCGCCCGAGCCCACGGGTTGGCGTCGGGCTCCCAAACTGTGCCCACCTCAGTAGCGGAGATCGCCGCTGCTCAGGGCAGATTGCCCCCTCAAGGCCCAGCTCCTTCAGAAGCATTGCCCGCTCAACAACGCAAGAAACTCATCTTAAGGAAGCCAAAGAGGAAAGCTCCTCAGGTGGTTCATGAAGATGAAGAAGAGGACGATGAGGTAACCGAGGATGGCCTCATCACCAAAAGGAGAAGGGTGGCACCTTCTTCACCACCTGCTCCACCTCCTCTTCCAACACCAACACCGCCTTCTCCGCCAGCTCCAACTCCAACACCGCCTTCTCCCCCAGCTCCAACACCGCCAGTCCAAGCAGTACCTTTGGCGGCTGCATTTCCTGCGGTTGAGGCTACTGAGCCCAACTTCATGGAGAACCCTTCGAGCGCCTCCACGCCATTCGTATCTGCTGGAGAGGGTCATCCTTCAACAGCCTCAATCGCCGAAGCTGGGCCAGGTGGGGATGAAGGCGCTCATAACTCGCCGATAATCATCACTGAATCCCCCACATCACCACCACGCCAAGAAGCCCAACCTTTACCAATCCAAGAGGGCGGTGGTGAGAGCCAGCACCAGGCTCCTTCAGCGCCTCCACCACCAGCGGTTGCGAGCCTTCCCCTCGCGGTTAAAGGGATCTGGGGACCCTTCACAGCCAAACCCAGAATGATGGCAGAGGACCTCCCCTCCATCATATCAAAAGCTCTGGAGAGCTCCAGCAAAAAGCTTCAGGACGACATCTCCGTGCTCCAAGAGGAGAATCGCCTAATAAGGATCGAGGCGGAGAAGTTGTCCTGCAACCTTATGATGGCGGAGATCGAGCATTCGAGGGTGGAGGACGCCATGAGCACCGAGCTGAGGGTGGCGCGTAAGGAGGCCACCGATCTACGCCAGAACGTGCACCTCCTAGCTCAAGAGAAAATTGAGCTAGAGAGCAAACTGGTTCCCTACCGTCTCAAGGTGGCTGACCTGGAGGCATCGATCAAAGCAGATGCAGCCAAGGTAGAGAGCCTTGAGAAGAGGTCGGTAGATCGGGAGGTCCTCCTAGGAAAAGTCGAGAAAGAGAGGGATGACACCGTGGCTAAGCTCGCCGAGGCCAGAAAGGAGAACGAGAAGATCGCCGCAGAGCTGGCCCAGGCGCAGCCGGAATGCAAGAAGGTTGCTGAAGACCTCCTTCAAGCTCGTGAGACAACTGAAGAACTAAAGAAACGAGCTGATGAGTTAGAACAGCAGACCGAGGGGCTCAAAAAGCAAACTGAAGAGCTCGAGCTGAGCTCCGCCCAAATCCTCGCTGCTGGGTTTGACGCCGCCCTGGAGCAATTTGCCTGCCAGTACCCTGATCTGGACCTCTCCATGGTGTCACTAAACAACGAAGTGGTGGATGGGAAGATCGTTCCTTCTGAAGATTAGCTGCTTCCCTCCATCACTTATTCCTCTATTCTTCTCTTGCACAACTTACTTGTAATAACTTTTCTCCTTTTGGTATATGTATTTCGAACTGATACTACTGTGTTATGAAGTTTTTCTGCTCCTTCTTACAATCTCTCTGTTTGCCTCGCTTTTCCTTGTAAAAAATCGCTTAAACGAAATTGACTTAGTAATTCTGCGAGCGCAACTGTTTACTAACTGCTTCAAACTATCAACTTTCGGACGATATCATTCTAATAACTTGTGAACTTTTTAAGGCAGTCGAGCTTCAGCGTAAAACTATTTGCTAAACAGCACGTTTTATCCCAACTGATAGTTTAAGGCATAGTTCACCTGATCTGCTCCATCGAAACGGGCCTTAACTCTTGCCATCGCTTGAATTTCTTCTGATCGCCAAGGAGTCTTGGCGATACCGGCTTTCTCTTGCCCTCATAACTTGGCCATTGTTCCCTCATCTGGGGGTAGAGGCACCTTTCAGATCCTTCTCTACCTTCCCTGACTTTCAGAACAGTAAGCTGGATAGCTAAGTGTTCTCTTCGAACCTACCTTAGCTATCCTTTAAACTTCTTCCACCCTCCACACCGTACCTGAACTCGTTCGAGACGAGAAGGATTTTATCTTGCCTGAACTCGCTCGACGACGAGAAAGTCTTTAACTCGCCTGAACTCGCTCATCGGCGAGAAGGTCTTTAACTCGCCTGAACTCGCTCATCGGCGAGAAGGTCTTTAACTCGTGCCTCTACATTGCCCCAGGGGCTACATCTTCTCTCCCCTGGAAACACTAAGGACTTTTTACTGGTGCCTCTACATTGCCCCAGAGGCTACATCTTCTCTCCCCTGGAAGCACTGAGGATTTTTTACTGGTGCCTCTACATTGCCCCAGAGGCTACATCTTCTCTCCCCTGGAAGCACTGAGGACTTTTTACTCTTTCTCGCCTGCACTCGCTCAACGGCGAGGAGGTCTTTATCTCTTTCTCGCCTCAGGACGCGCGAGGGCGTTGAGGTCTTTTAAACAATGTCGATGCCTCCGATCGCCGAAAGACGATGAGGACTTTTAACATTAACTGATGCCGCCAATCGCCGAAAAACGATGGGGACTTAGAAACTTTTAGAAAGCATGCAACATAACTTCAAAACTCGCCTTAAATCAAAACTCGCCTTTTAAAACTTTCAACAAGCATGCAATCTAAAACACTTTAAACTTCGAAGACTCTTCTTTATTGGGTGGCCTCATTAAAAACCCTCCTTAGGGAAAAAAGAGTGCCCCCTTCAAACTATTTTAACAGAAAGCTTGCAAACTCTTCGTGTTTGTTTTTACTTACAAAGCTTTTAACTGTAATATAACTTGAGGTGCGTGGCGTTCCAAGTGCGAGGAATCGCCCCTCCTTCCAATGTTTCTAAGCGGTAGGCGCCGTTCCCGAGCGCCTCGGTTATCCTGAACGGTCCCGTCCACTTAGGCGACAACTTGTTTTCCATCTCGTGCTGGTGGGCCTTCTTCATCACCAGGTCGCCTTCTTTAAACTGCCTTGGCATCACCTTCGAGTTATACCTTCGTTCAATCCTTCTTTTCACTGCCTCAGCCTTCACTCTCGCCTCCTCCCTGACCTCATCCAGCAAATCCAGATTCAGCCTTCTTTCCTCATTCGAGTCTTCTGCTACAAAGTTCTGAAATCTCGGCGAGCTCTCTTGGATTTCCACTGGAATCATTGCGTCGCATCCATAGACCAGGCTAAACGGGGTCTCATGGGTTCCTGAGTGTTCGGTGGTGTGGTATGCCCAGACTATACGGGGTACTTCCTCAGCCCATGATCCCTTGGCTTTCTCTAGCCTTCTCTTCAAACCTCTCAGCAATACCCGATTGGCTGACTCTACTTGGCCATTCGTCTGAGGGTGCTCGACGGATGCAAATACTTGTTGAATTCCCACCCCTTCGCACAGCTTCTTCAACAGGTGACTTGCAAACTGAGTTCCGTTATCTGACACCAGGCGCTTGGGCACACCAAACCGGCACACGATGTTCTTCCACACAAAGCTCTCGATCTTGTGTGCGGTGATCTGGGCCACTGGTTCCGCTTCAATCCACTTGGTGAAATATTCAATTGCCACCACCAAGTACTTCATTTGTCTGATCGCCAATGGGAAAGGTCCCAGAATTTCGATCCCCCACGTATGAAACGGCCAAGGGCTGTAAATCGACTTCAATTCCTCGGGAGGAACTTTGTGCCAATCGGCGTGCTGCTGGCATTGATTGCAACACTGTGCGTACTTCTTGCAGTCCTCCCTCATTGTTGGCCAGTAGTAACCTGCACGGAGGGTTCTTGCGGCCAGAGCTCGACCCCCGACGTGGCTTCCGCAAATCCCTTCATGGAGCTCGGCCATGATTCTTGTACATTTCTCTCCGTGCACACATTCTAGGAGTGGGTGTGTGAACCCAAACCTATACAACTCACCATCAATCATCGTGAACTTGTTGGAGTTCTTTTTTATCTTCCTGGCCTCCGTCGGATCTAGTGGGAGAAGGCCATCCGCCAGGCATCGCTTGTACTGTGTTACCCAGGTGTCTGGCTCATGGGTAGCGTAGACCTGTGCCACACTCACCCTCTCCTCCCGGCATATTCTTATTCTTGGCGATCTCAAGGTCTCCTGAGTTAAAGACCTGTGACCCCTCGCCGCTTTCTCCGTCGATCTGCTTATCTGAAGGACCAGGTGATCTGCCACAAATGCTCTAGGCATCTTCAGAGTTTCTTGGATCACCGTCGTCTGCCTACCCCCCTTGCCTGAACTGGCGAGCTTAGCTAGCAAGTCAGCTCGGGCATTCTGCTCTCTAGGCACATGGACCACTTCGAAGGAGACAAAGGAACTCTTCAATTCCCGCACGTACTCCAGGTAAGCCGCCATTTGTGGATCCTTGGCCTGGAACTCGCCTGTTACTTGTCCTGTGACCAACAGCGAGTCACTCTTAGCCATTAACACCCTAGCTCCCATCTCTTTGGCCAGCAAGATTCCGGCGATCAGCGCCTCATATTCTGCTTGATTGTTGCTGGCTTTGAAGGCAAACCTCAGGGACTGCTCAATCAGCACGCCGTTGGGCCCTTCCAAGATGACTCCAGCACCGCTGCCCTGCTGGTTCGACGATCCATCCACCGAAAGCACCCAACGAAAATCATCCCCCTCAACTCGTGTTGCTTCTGACGAGAGCTCGACCACGAAATCAGCGAAGATCTGCCCCTTGATCGGACCTCGGGGCTCATACTTGATATCGAACTCCGACAGCTCCACCGCCCACTTCACCATCCTCCCAGCTACATCGGGCTTCTTCAGAACCTTCTAGATGGGCAAGTCGGTCATCACCAGTATTGTAAAACTGTGAAAATAGTGGCGCAACCTCCTCGCCGAAAATACCACAGCCAGCGCGGCTTTCTCCAAGGCCTGATATCTCACTTCCGGGCCCTGCAGCACCTTGCTGACGAAATAAATAGGCTTCTGAGCCTGATCTTGGTCTTGGGCGAGCACCGCACTCACCGCCCTCTCAGTCACAGCAAAATACAACCTGAGAGGGGTCCCCACCAGCGGTTTGCACAAAACCGGCGGGCTCGCCAGGTACTCTTTAAGCTTGACAAAGGCCTCTTCACACTCCTTCGTCCAGGCAAACTTGTTGTTTCGCCTCAGACACTGAAAGTACGGATGGCCCTTCTCTCCGCTGGCTGATACGAAACGAGAGAGGGCGGCCATCCGACCTGTAAGTTGCTGCACTTCCTTCACGGTAGCCGGGCTCCTCATCGCCAAGATGGTAGCACACTTATCATGATTGGCTTCTATTCCTCTTTCAGTCAAGAGAAATCCCAAGAACTTCCCCGCCTCCACGCCAAAGATGCACTTCTCGGGATTCAGCTTTAACCTGAACTTGGCGATCGTGGTGAACAATTCCTCCAAGTCCGCAATGTGCTTGCTCTTCTCCGGCGAGGTCACGACCATGTCATCCACGTATGCTTGCACATTCCTTCCCAGCATCGGTGCAAGTACCCGATCCATCAACCTCTGGTACGTGGCCCCTGCATTCTTCAGCCCAAAAGGCATCACCTTGTAGTAGTAGCACGATCTCTCGGTCATGAAGGCGGTCTTCTCTTCATCCATAGGATGCATCTTTATCTGGTTGTACCCCGAGAAGGCATCCAGGAAACTCAGCAACTTACACCCTGCAGCACTGTCAACCAGGGCGTCTATGCTTGGCAAATGATACGAATCCTTTGGGCAAGCCTTGTTCAGATAAGTGAAATCGACGCACATGCGCCATTTGCCATTGCTCTTCTTCACCAGCACGACATTGGCTAGCCACTCAGGGTACTGGACCTCCCTGATATGGCCTGCAGCGAGGAGCTTCTGGGTTTCATCCCTGATCGCCTGCCTTCTCTCCTCGTTGAATTTCCTTCTTCTCTGTCGCACTGGTCTGACCTGGTTGTCCATTGCTAGATGATGGCACAGGAAGTCGGGGTCAATTCCCGGCATGTCTGAAGCAGACCATGCGAAAGCATCCAGATGCCGCTCTATCACCTTGGCAATCTGGTCTTGGAGCTCAGCCTCCAAGGATCTTCCCAACTTGAAGACCTTTCCCCCGATCTCCCTTTCGAGCCATTCCTTGACGAGTTTGGGTCTAGGTTCCCTGGCGATCACCGCCTTGGCGATTCCCAGCTCCCTCGCTTCCTCTGGGCGGTTCCTCGCCTCTTCTTCCCGCTCGGCGTTCTCTCCCTCAGCCTCAGCATCCATCATGGCGACGTCTCCTCCGGCGGCCACCTCCATCGCCGCACCAACAACCCGCCACTCTGTTGGCTTCGGCCTCACACCGGGAGGCGGCGTCGTCGTGATGTAACTCACTGACCTCTTGTTCTTCAGGCTATTCTCATAGCACTTCTTCGCTTCTTTCTGGTCAGATTTGATGGTGATCACCACCCCTTCCATCGATGGCAACTTCACCTTCATGTGCCTGGTCGAAGGCACAGCTCCTATTCTGTTGAGCGTTGGTCTTCCCAACAGAATGTTATATGCTGAGGGAGCGTTCACGACGAGGTACTTGATTTTCTCCGTTCTTGAGCCCGCCTCATCCGTGAAGGTAGTTCTTAACTCTATATATCCCCTGACCTCCACCTGGTCGCCAGCGAAACCATACAAACACCCTCCATAAGGCCTCAGCTGGTCAAGGGGCAACTGCAACTGTGTTAAAGTCGGCCAGAACATTACATTTGCCGAGCTTCCTTGGTCCACCAGAACTCTGTGGACCTTCCTTCCCGCTGTAACAAGCGAGATGACTATTGGATCGTTGTCATGAGGCACAACGTCCCTGAGATCTTCCCTTGTGAACGTGATGTCCACGTCTGGTGAGTGATCCTCGAACATGTCCACCGTCATCACAGACCTCGCATACTTCTTCCTCTGTGACGCGGTGCATCCACCACCCGAGAAACCTCCTGCAATGATGTGGATCTCTCCGTGAGTAGGCATCTCGTGCTGCTGAGCCTCACCACCTGCGGGCTGGGAGCTCGACACGCCCCCCGTCCTTTTATCCAGCAAGTAATCGTTTAGGAACCCGCTCTTGACCAGGTCGTCGAGCTGGTATCCTATAGCCAAACATGAGTCCACGGTGTGGCCAAAGCCCTGGTGGAATTCGCACTAGGCGTCTGGCTTTGGTCCCAACACCTTGTCGCCCACCTTCTCGGGCGCCTTCAGCCTGACTGCTATATTGGGAATGGCGATCAGGTCCGCCAACCCCATGACAAACTTATGCTTCGGCGGGCGATTGTACTCCCGACGTGCCAGTTGAGGGCGCCCTGGGCCCCTGCCCTTGTTCTTCCTTGGATCATAAGGATGGCGAGTCCTCTGATCCCTCTTGGTCGCCGCTGTCTCCAGCACCCTCTGTGGCTGGATCCTGGTCTGGGCACGTGGCCTAGCGGGGGCCACGCTTCCCCTCTTCTCGGCGACCTCACTTTCATCGGCGATGTGGGCCACCGCAAGTCGCCTAACCTCAGCAAACGTGGCGGGGTGAGCCCTGATCAATGCCTCGCAGAAGGGTCCCGGCAGCACGCCCTTCTTGAATGCGTAGACCAACATCTCTTCGTCCTTGGCCGGCGAGCGGACCATCTGCGCCCCAAAACGATTCAAGTAGTCCCTGAGGGACTCTCCCTGGTACTGCCTTATGTCGAACAGATCATAAGACACCCTAGGCGGCGCCTTGTTCACTATGTACTGCTCGACGAAGATCTTCGAAAACTGCTGGAAATTGGTTATGTGGCCTGTAGGCAGGCTCACAAACCATTCCAGCGCCGTCCCCTGGAGTGTGCTCACAAACATCTTGCAATACACAGCATCCGATCCTCCTGACAGCATCATCTGCGTGTGGAACGTGGTGAGATGTGCCTCAGGATCCTCCACGCCGGTAAAAACAGCCTTCACGGGTACCACACTCGCAGGGATAGGCGTGTCTGTAATCGCCTGAGCGAAAGGCATGGGGAAAACGCGAGGCGGCGTTGACGGCGCGACCTCTTCAGCGACTGGGCGCCCTCGCTGCTCCTGAAGAGCTTGGCGCAATTCCTCAGTCACTCTGCTAAGCTCTTCATTCCTGGCCTGAGAGGCGACCAGGTCCTCATGCATCTTTGCCTGCTCTATGCGCGAGGCTTCCACATTCGCCTGCAACGCGCGCATGATTTCCACCATCTGCGCCATAGTCATGGCGCTTTCAGCAGCAACTGGCGCAACCGGACTTGAACGGTTGCTTCTCATCTTTCTCATGAAAACTTGATAGATCACAAAGAGCGATGAACAACACATGCTTCAGCGACGATCGATTCAGCGATCAATCGGTCAGAGCTTCGCAAAACTCCCAAGAACTTCAAGAACACAACCTCAACAACAAACCTTCACAGAAACTCACGACTCCACCACAAACCACCGCTTCTTCCACAAAAATCCGAACGAGCGGCAAAACTTAGATTTCACCGATTAAAACTTGCGTAAGCAGCGAAAAACCTCACCTCACCGAACAAGAACTCAAACGAACAGTGGAAAACACGAAACTACCGAAAAAAGCTTAGATGAACGGCGGAAAATGGTTGCACCAGCACACAACCACACAGAAACTACAGAAACTTCCAAGAACTCACGCTGTGGATGGGACAGGTTTTACACGGCCCCACGGTGGGCGCCTGATGATCCTGCCTGTTGACCGGGACGCAAGAACCTTGCCTCGTCAAACCTGGATCGACTTCTGCGCCGTGTTAGCCTCCGTCCTTCACCGTGATTCACCTCAAGAACCTGCAAAAGACAGAACGGCACCGCTGCAGCCGATCACGCTCCGACGCCCAAGTCAGTGATTGAACCACCAAATACTAAGAGAAAACTCAAGAACTCTAAGGAACCGTGCAAAATTCTCTCTCAGCGTACTCAAGACTCGCAAGCGTAAAGAAGTAATCTAAACGTGCGTACCTCAGAAGATCGTTAGGATCTCTTATATACCTGCGCACTTTCTCTCTCCAGACAGTTACACATCTGGACACGTGGCTCGCATCCAGCTGTACACGTGTCACCATTTGGAGCATCCCTGACTTGGGCGCCACTTCTTACTCTTCAGGTTTTTGGCTAAGTTACTTATGCATGACACAACTCAGTGCATAGCTGCCTTGGAGCGTGATCTCTTCTGAGTGGCGAGTTCGGGTGCCTTCGTACACACCTTCGCTGTGGTCTCGCCGGCCGCCTTCATGATCCACTTTACTTGCTTCACCGTGTATGTTCAGGTAAGCTGCCTCCCGACCTCATCCTCTGGCTAGCTGGGAAATGACTATCTGACTTCATCTTCGGCGATGTCCTTGTTTCGGCGATCTCTAATCACTAGGTCGTCGAGGGTTCGCATCTGGCGACTTCATCTCAAACCCGGTGACCGCCGGTTTAGGTATACTAGAGACTGGGGCACGCCAACTTAATAACTGGCGACCACACGAGCCCCCCGACTTCCTTCCCTTCTGCCAGCCATGGGCCCATCCAGCTCAACACGCCTACATTATAGCTTGATGCCACGTCATCACTTTCGACTACCAGGACGGTACAAAATGTACTAGAAAAAAATAATGTAGAATTAGTTATATATTTTAGAAAATTTTATTTTCTCGTGACCTTGATAAATTTGTAACCATGATTTTTTTGGATTTTGTGTTTGAGTTTGTCAAGTGAGTTGAGCTCTAGTGACACCATATGACTATCTGACTTCATCTTCGGCGATGTCCTTGTTTCGGCGATCTCTAATCACTAGGTCGTCGAGGGTTCGCATTTGGCGACTTCATCTCAAACCCGGTGACCGCCGGTTTAGGTATACTAGAGACTGGGGCACGCCAACTTAATAACTGGCGACCACACGAGCCCCCCGACTTCCTTCCCTTCTGCCAGCCATGGGCCCATCCAGCTCAACACGCCTACATTATAGCTTGATGCCACGTCATCACTTCCGACTACCAGGACGGTACAAAATGTACTAGAAAAAAATAATGTAGAATTAGTTATATATTTTAGAAAATTTTATTTTCTCGTGACCTTGATAAATTTGTAACCATGATTTTTTTGGATTTTGTGTTTGAGTTTGTCAAGTGAGTTGAGCTCTAGTGACACCATATAGTGAGTTTAATATAATAAGACTGTCTAACACGTTTAATACTATGAGACCGTCTAACACATTTTGTATAGTGAGATTGTCTAACACATTTCGCGCAGGATACCATCTAAGAGGTTAATCATTGTGA
Organism: Phaseolus vulgaris; assembly: GCF_000499845.2. Taxonomy (NCBI): domain Eukaryota; kingdom Viridiplantae; phylum Streptophyta; class Magnoliopsida; order Fabales; family Fabaceae; genus Phaseolus; species Phaseolus vulgaris. The sequence goes on from NC_023752.2 coordinate 27,573,512, forward strand.
AAGTTAATCACAATATAGTAACTCTTAAATTTTTCACATAAAGAAACATAGTTATAAAATTTAACACATCTTATAATGTTTGTTATTTTTAAAACCTCATACACTTATTTATCTGCATAAGATTGTCTAGTGGGCTATTATACTATCTAACAAGGATTAGATCGTCAAGCGTCTTAACACAAATGATGTGAAGTCTGGTTTAATAAAATCTTGTCTAAATGTTCCTAAATCTTTTACTGTTGCTAAATCGTCCATAGTTTCATATGTTGTTTCTGTCAATTTTTGTAAATGGTTTGAATAGACTCTTTAGTCTCTTAGCATCTAGTAAGACCTTAATCATATGGTGAAATCGCCTAAGCATTAATGAGAAACAATGTTCATGTATCTTTCTCATTAGTCTAAGTGTGTTTCACACGAGTAGGTTATAATGGTATTGATTTTTAAATAGGGCATTTTTATTATTATAAGCTAATGTATTGAGTTGTACTTGAGTAAGAGTTTGTTATGAAAGAGAAATTGTAAAAGTCATTTTTCCTGCCGGTTGACTCGATTGTCTTCGTACGTCTACGACGAACACACGTCCAATTATCTCTGCCTTCGTTCGTGCCTTTCTTCGATCAAACACCTGAAAATGCAAAGACAAAGGGCGCCCTAAAGACCGTTTGCACTCTGACGCTCAAGTCAGTATAGGGCTAGGAAACACCGAAAGTAAGCTGTAAAAAACTCTCTGTAATCTGTGTGTGTATTAGCGTAAAAGATGCGTAAGAATTCGTGTCTCAAAACTGCGTCCCTTATTAGGTTTGATACTACCCTTTATATACTCTAGGGTTTCCGCTAACCATAATTAGGTTTACTGAGGGTATGCCTTACGCCGCTATCACCCACTCTTAGGGCAATTGATGCGGACATCCTCCAAGGTCTTTCTCAAGAGGGAGGGAATGATGCGGACATCCAAGCCCAAGGGCCACGCACAACAAGATTGGAATATTAAAATAAAATAATATTATTATTTTATTTGGAGTTAGGATTTGAACTCAGGACCAAGTACAGAGTATCAACCTAACCACTGGGACAAATGATCATTCTTGAAATATAAGGATTGTAGTATCGTCTTATTTTCTTACAAACAAGAAAAGACCTTTGTAATTTATACACTGTTGAAACTCAGATTAGAGGGACGAATATTTTGATAATTTTAGAGAGTGTTTCTCTGCTAGGGTTTTTCCCTGTATCTTGCGATCTTATCAAGAATCCACCAATTCTTGTGGCGATCATCCTTAGGCTTATCAAACTTTGTTTGTGGCGCCTTCTTTTATCCAGGTTTTTATTGTTACTGTTTTGAATTTATTCCATTCCGTAACCCTAAATTCCCAATTTTATTGTCATGTCTATTTGGATTCATATCAGCAATCTAGCACGTAAGGCTCCCTTACTGGAGTGCAACCTCTGACGGGATGACCACCTGGGTACCAACTTGTGCACCTTATTTATTGGGCCATCGTCCTAGGAGTGCCCTAGCTGTTCACGTGCCATGCATGCAACTCACCCCTGGAACATGACCCTCACGGGTCATATCTCTTCGAGTGGCTCTTTACCTGTGTTACTTGAATGCGTCATCCACACCGCACGCATGGACCCCTCGTGACCTAGGCTTCTCCCTAACTGATAACTGGTGTGTGGTATGGGATCCATCTCTCACGGCCCAACTCTGTTGTTTGAGTCACCGATGTCCGATGTCCCATCGCCCTCACTATATCGCCGAGGACACATCAGCATATCCTGGTGATCGACGCCCGACCACTCTTCGGCACCTTGGCTCACGTGCCTTGCGAGACACTGGCCCACGCCGCTTGTGGGACCTAGCTTACGTGGCCCCATCTTTACTAGTGGTCAGCGACATCCGAGGACTAGTCGGTACATTCATAATCTTTGAGTTTAGTCAATTCAGAATGGAGGTAGATTAAAGTTCATTAGTACTTCAATCAAATCAAATCACATTAAATGTATGTGTACAAGTCTTTCTTTTTCTTTCTCTTAGGCATTGTTTGGATCTGGGTGATTACTGTTCACCCGGATTGAAAAGCAAAGAAACTTTATGTTTGGATCAAGGTGTTTCCAGTCATTAGAGAGAGTGGAAAAGTAAAGAAATTGAAGAATGGCTCTTTGCTTGTTCGTGAAGATTTGGTGAAAAAGTTTTGACTTTTACCATATTACCCTTTGCCACCTATTATCCCCATGTGCCATAAGAGTGCCATGCAATTGCAGAGATTCACGCGCATGACATTCCACCAACATAACACAAATTCGTATAAGGTTCTTCAAATGTGGTGGGTTACTTCAATTGTGGTGGGTGATAAGTTAATAGAGTAATAAATATGAGAGGGATGATAAATATGGGAGGGGAGAGGGGGTGAGTTATGTGTTTTGAGTTGAGGGAGGACCTTAGAGGTGGTTGAATGTGCACGGTCGTCGAAGGTGAGCAGTCATAGGAGATGTGCATTTGTAGGTTTGCAATCGTTGGAGGTGTGCGATTGTCAGAGGTGCAAGGTGTGGGTGGGGTTTCGTTCGTGGTGGTGTTCTGTTGATGGCGTTGGTGGTGCTCGGTGCACGGTTGTGGTCCGTGGTGGTCGATGTTGGTTCCGCTGGTGGTACTCAGTGGACGGTTGTGGTTCGTGGTGGTTCCGTCGTCGGCACCGTGGTTCTCTACATTTTTTGCATGTATAAATTTCATAGATAATGGATTTGGAATGTGGAGAATCAAATATGGAGAATGAACTTGTAGTATTTATTTATTTATTTATTTGTTTTATTTATTTTAATAGATGTATATTGTTGACCTTTGATTTTCTAAGTTCTTTATTCAAGCACATTAATAAGCATTAATGAAATTTTAAATGAGTTTCATTTTTATGTAGTTAAAAAAATTTAGAAGAAACTTATTAATATTTAATTTTTTCTGGTATTTGAAAATACATAGAGTTTATATATAATATTTAATTTTTTCTAAAAATAAAATAAAAAAACTTTATAATATTATTTTAAATTTATAAAATAATTATAAGTATACAAAATATTTAAATATTTTAAAATACTACTTTATAGATAGTCTACATATAATATTTAATTTTTTATAAAATCAAGTAAAGGAACTTTATAAATATTATTTTGAATTTATAAAATAATTATAAGTATACAAAATATTTAAATATTTTAAAATACTACTTTATATAGTTTATATGTAATATTTTTTTTAAAAAAAATCAAGTAAAAGAACTTTATAAATATTATTTTGAATTTATTAAATAATTATAAGTATATACCACTTTACAAAGTTTACATATAATATTTAATTTTTCAAAAAAAAAATTGAGTATAAAGAATATTTTTTGATGAATTATATAATTTTATTTTTAATTTTATGCACTATTATTTCTTTAAAATTTGGTTCTTTAGACCTAATAGTTAAACTTATATGATTGTTAAGGATTTGTGATCATGGATAACGATAACCATTGATCTATGTATTTCGAAAATGTCGAAATGTCTAATACGAATGACATGAATCCTGATGTAGTTGGTGTTGATTTCACAATAATTTCACAAATACAAGAGCAAATCAATTTGCGGAGACAAGTTGATGGCATTTCAGGAAGGTCTTCTTGAATCATGTAAGAAAAGTGGTGCGGAAGCTATGAAGGTGTGTGATCAAGATCCTCCTAAGAGTGGTGTTGATCTTGAAGGTGCATGAAAGGTATGATTATAGGGAGGTTCGGCCAGCCCAAGGAATGGTGAAGGATGTGAAGTTTAGAGCCTAGAATTCTAGGAGAAGCAAAGCTTGGCACAAAATGGCAGCATAACTTTACTCACAATAAACTTGCAAATACAAGGTGTAGGCCTTCCTATTTATAAGCTAAATGGCCGTAAGTTTTAAGCTAATATCTAATGAAATGAAAGCCAAATTAAATGCAATTCACAAAGCACATGTGCCATGTGCTCATGACCGGCCAAACCTAGAGAGTTTCTAGAATGTTTCACTCAAATATGCTTTCTACACTACTCTAATTACTAAGCACCCCTAATGGGCCTTTATGCAACATGTACAAAGCTTTCTCTCTTCCATCCGTGGCTTCATTCAATTGGGCTTGAATATGCTTAGCCATTGACCTTGTGATAGGCCCTAGACGGTCTAGGTCTCCTCCTAGACGCTCCATGGGTAGCCTTTCCCCTTCACGCCCTAGACGCTCCTTCCTTCTAGCTAGACGCTTATCATGGTCTAGACGCTCTTCATGGTCTAGTGTTGGGCTTTGGCTTTCATGGCTAGATGTGCTTGGCCCTCCTCCATCATCCCCTCCCCCTTGGAAAGGATTTGTCCTCAAATCCAGCTCGTCATCGTCATTGGTACCTACAAATGGAGAAAGGTCAATCACATTAAAAGTGTCATGTACTCCATATTCAAGAGGTAGGTCCAATTTATATGCATTGTTATTGACTCGCTTGAGGACTTGAAAGGGTCCATCACCTCGGGGACTTAGTTTGGACTTCCTTTGAGTTGGAAATCTATCTTTGCGAAGGTGAAGCCAAACTAAGTCTCCTTCCTCAAAAATTATTTCTCTCTTCCTTTTATTGTTGTATTTTGTGTACTTCTCATTTTGTTGTTGTATTTGGAGTTTAATCTTCTCATGCATTTTCTTTACAAAGTCAGCTTTGATTACTCCTTCCTTATGCACAAAATCTTGTGGATTAGGAAGAGGTATCAAATCCATGGGTGTGAGAGGATTAAAACCATATACTACTTCAAAAGGAGAAGCATTAGTAGTCTTGTGAACTACTCGATTGTAAGCAAATTCAATGTGGGGAAGATACTCATCCCAAGATTTGTGGCTGCCCTTCATGATAGCCCTAAGCATAGTTCCAAGAGATCTATTGACTACTTCGGTTTGCCCATCCGTTTGAGGATGACAAGAAGTTGAAAATTGTAGTCTTGTTCCAAGTTTACCCCAAAGAGTTTTCCAAAAGTGGCTTATAAACTTGGGATCTCTATCGGACACTATACTTCTAGGGAGACCATGGAGTCTCACCACTTCTCTAAAGAAGAGTTTAGAAATATTTTGAGCATCATCTACCTTGTGGCATGGAATAAAATGGGACATTTTGCTAAAACGGTCCACTACCATAAAGATAGAGTCATGGCCTCTTGCAGTCCTAGGAAGTCCTAAAAGAAATCCATGCTAATGTCTTCCCAAGGAGCATTTGCAATCGGCAAAGGGGTGTAGAGTCCATGAGGCATTGTTCTAGACTTTGCTTTTAAACATGAGATGCATCTAGAACAATGTCGTTGGACATCTTTCCTCATGTGTGGCCAACAAAATTTTGCTTTTAAAAGATCTAGAGTCTTATCAACTCCAAAATGGCCCATGAGTCCCCCCTCATGTGATTCTTTGACAAGGAGTTTCCTATGTGTTCCTTGGGGAATGCAAAGTTTTCCCTCTTTAAAAAGATATCCCTCGGACACATAGTAACCTCCTTGCGCTATATGTAGACATTGGGCATAGATGGATGAGAGTTCTTGATCTTCTTGGTAAAGCTCTCTTATGTGGTCAAATCCAAGAATTTGGGCACCCAATTTTGAAAAGAGTGTATGCCATCTTGAAAGAGCATCGGCCACTATATTGGTGCTTCCTTTCTTGTATTTGATTACATAAGGAAATTGTTCAAGAAATTCCATCCATTTAGCATGTCTCTTGTTGAGCTTGTGTTGGCCCTTTAAATATTTTAAAGACTCGTGATCATTATGGATGACAAATTCTTTGGACACAAGGTAGTGTTCCCAAGTCTTTAGGCTCGCACAAGAGCATAGAGCTCTTTGTCATAGGTGGGGTAGTTGAGGGTGGCACCATGGAGTTTTTCACTAAAATAAGCAATGGGGTGTCCACCTTGCAACAAAACCGCACCTATGCCTACCCCCGATGCATCACACTCTATCTCAAAAGTTTTGGAAAAATTTGGGAGAGATAGAATTGGTGCATTGGTGAGTTGAGCTTTTAGCCTTTGAAAGGCTTGCTTATGCTTTTCATTCCAACAAAATACAACATCTTTTTTAACAAGTTCATTCAAAGGAGAAGCTAGACTAGAAAAATTAGGCACAAACCTTCTATAGAAGCTAGCTAACCCATGAAAACTTCTTACATCACTTACATTTTGTGGAGTTGGCCACTCGCGGATGGCTTTGATTTTCTCGGGATCTACATGCACCCCCTTTTTGTTTACTATGAAGCCTAAGAAAACTACACTATCTACACAAAAGGTACACTTATCCCTATTTGCAAAAAGACTATTTTTCCTAAGCACTATAAGAACTTCCCTAAGGTGACTTAGATGGTCTTCTAGGGTTTTACTATATACTAAGATATCATCAAAATAAACTACTACATATTTACCTATACAATCCCTCAAGGTGTGATTCATAAGCCTCATGAATGTACTTGGGGCATTAGTAAGCCCAAAGGGCATCACCAACCACTCATATAATCCAAATTTGGTCTTAAAAGCGGTTTTCCACTCATCACCTTCCTTGATTCGAATTTGGTGATATCCACTTTTAAGGTCAATTTTGGAGAATAGAGTTGACCCATGCAATTCATCAAGCATATCGTCAAGCCTTGGGATTGGATGCCTATACTTGATGGTGATGTTGTTGATTGCTCTACAATCACAACACATGCGCCATTTTCCATCCTTTTTGGGCACCAACAAGACAGGTACAGCACAAGGACTTAGGCTCTTTTGAACCCAACCCTTCTCCAACAAGTCTTGAACTTGTGATTCTATCTCCTTTGTTTCCTCGGGGTTGGTTCTATAAGCAGGCCTATTTGGTAGGCTTGCCCCCGGAATGAAGTCAATTTGATGTTCTATCCCCCTAAGAGGAGGAAGCCCAATGGGCCCCTCATGGGAGAATAGATCTTCAAATTCACTTAAAAGGTTTTCTATTTGAGGAGGTAAATTCATAAGTTCACTACTTGTGGCAGTGCATCTAAGTGCTCCTTTACAAAAGATAAGGCTTGGTTGTTCAACAAGAAGCAAATTTTCAAAAACGTTTTCAAGAGGCTTTTCTTGTTGACCAACCTTGTGGGAAGGAACACTCTTCTCCCACGCCTTCCTATCCCTAAGGATTTTCTCTTTTTCTAGCGCTCTTTTTTTTTTGTTTTCCTCATCCCTCTTTTGCTTCATTTGTATTTGGTCTTTTACCACTTGAGAATGAGGTAAAGGACTAAGTACAAACTTTTTATACTTGTGGGTGAAGGAAATTTCGTTAGTGAGACCATCATGCAAGGTTTTCTTATCAAATTGCCATGGTCTCCCTAATAAAATATGACAACCTTCCATAGGTACTACATCACATAAAACCTTATCTTTGTAGTTCCCTATGGAAAACTTGATTTCCACTTGCTTGTCTACATGTAGTTCCCCATTTTCATTAAGCCATTGAAGTTTATAAGATTTTGGGTGAGGAACTACTTGTAGCTTAAGCTTCTCCACCATTCTAACACTACAACAATTGCAACTAGATCCACTATCCACAATGAGAGAGCATATGTTTTCTAAAACATTGCATCTTGTATGAAATATGTTCTCTCTTTGTGTTTCAATGGATGTGCTAGGGTGATTGTTGAGGGTTCTCCTAATCATAAGCAATTCTCCCTCTAGTGGAGCTACCCTCTCATCCTCTCCCCCCTCCTCTCTCTCACTAGGCTCATCCTCGCCACTAGTGTACTCGTCTACACCCTTAAGAAACAAAGTCCTTTGGTTTGGACATTGTGCTTGCACATGCCCTCTACCATAGCACTTGAAACACTTGACATCTCTAGCTCGGATGGGTGCGGTGGATGTTTTTTTGGTAAAAGGTTTGGTAGGTTCTTTTGGTTTTTCTTTTGATGTACTACCCTCCCTTCTAAACTCTTTCTTGGGATAAAAGTTAGAGTAAGGGATCACCTTTTGACTTGATGTTTTGCGTAAAATTTGTTGCTCAACTTTAATGCAAAGTTGAACCAAATCATTCAAGTTTTGGTAAGGTAAGAGCTCCACTCTATCTCTTATCTCAAGTGATAGGCCACTAAGGAACCTAGCTATTGTGGTATCCTCCTCTTCTCTAATGGAGGCTCTCATCATGTAGAGCTCCATTTTTTGTCTATACTCTTCCACACTCATGTTTTTTTGTTGGAGTCTTTGGAGCTTGTCCATCAACTCCCTATGGTAGTAGGAAGGTATGTGTCGGCGTCTTAGGGCTCCCCTAAGGTCATTCCAATATGTAATGGGAGGTTCCCTATGAAGACACCTTTCTCTTTCGAGAGAGGTCCACCAATACATGGCGTTCCCTTGGAAGCTAAGGGCGGCTAAGGGTACTTTACGTTCCTCACTTACCCTATGGCAAGCAAAGAGTTGTTCTACCTTCATCTCCCAATCTAGATAGATTTCTACATTTTCCTTTCCATGAAAATGAGGTAGGTCTACTCTAGTTTCCCTTGGCACCTCTTGCTCCCTTTGCCTATTCCTTCTAGGGGGTGGTTGGTAGTAGTCATTAATTCTAAGGCTTCCCTCCCCTAGAGACTCATTACTCCTAGATGCATGAGTATGAGTTTTTTTTTTTTTTTTGTGATTTTTGTGATTTCTCTTCTTGAGCTTTAGCCATCTCATTGATTTTGTTCTCATTCTCCAATTGTCTAAAAGAAATTAATTGTACCGCTTGTGATACTTCTTTCAAAAGAGTTTTCAAAGATTTTACTTCACTTTCAATAGACTTTGGAGAGTGAGAAGAAGAAGACATGGCTAAAACTTTGTGTATATAGGTGTTTGACCTTGAGAAAGTTTAGGAAAGTTAAAGAAGGTAGTTTTCCAGGTAAGGGAGGTGAGTCACAAAGGACTACTTAAGTACCAAGCCTTTTCCTTGCCAAAAACTATCCCCCAATGTCTTTACACAAAACTTTCTCTTAGTAAAGCACTTAGAACACAAGTAAGTTGAGAAAACAAATGCAATAAGAAAACAAATGTATGTTTCTAATTTAACAAAGCTAGTCGGTTTAACACAAAAAAAATAAGCATGCAAAGCGTCACTACTAAGCAAAAGAAAAGACAATTACAAACAATTAACAATTGCTAATTAAGAATTCTATACTAGTCGGCCCTAGGTGAGGCTTCTTGGACACTTTGAGCCCTTGAAGACACACTCACCGTCTAAATCGCAATTAAGAGGTAATTAACACAAACTAAGTTGCAAAGAAATTAAGAAAAAACTCCCTTTGTTGATCCTCTTTTTGCTAAGTGCACTTCCTTGTTGTCTTTGCTTGTTGATCCTCCAAGTGTTTGTAGTGTTTTTCAAGAATGCTTGTTTCGGCCTTGGCTTTGTTTCCCCTTAGAATGAAGGTTTTAATTCTCCAATTCCAGCACCTATCAAAAGACTAGACCTTACCCAAGTCAAGTTTCCATTCAATTAAGCACCAAATTAGAGGTCAAAGAACAAAAGCAAGAAACAATTTAATTGAATAAAACAGTACCACCAAAAGGAGTTAGATTATGACAACTAGAAAGAGGTCCAAGAAATATTAAGCAAGCAAATAAAAGGTACCAAAATAAAGGTAGGCACACAAAAGAATCCTAAGAATGGCACTAGAATTAGATGACCAAATAAAAAAAAAAAAACAGCACCACTGGAAAATGTTGTGGGCCAGAAACGTGTTTTTCCCCAATTTATGCTGAGCTGTGTTTTTAAGATATGATTCTGAAATTTGATATGCAAGATATTCAAGATCTTAGCTAATTTCTGGCTTTGGAATCACTCAAAACTCATGCACCAATTTGTTTTAATAAATTTTGAAATTTTGGTGTTCAGTTACGCCAGCTGTAGCGCCTCAGATTTGCACACTGATTTTAAAAGATTTATCATTTTTTTTCTGTTGATTCTTTTGGACTAATTCTTTTTTTGTCCTTTCTATAACACTTCAAACTTGCAAATTCCAGAGAATCAAAATTTTCCTATGAGTGAAAATATTTTTCTGGATCAAAACAGCCAGCACAGAAAATTTGAAACAGGGGATTCTGGAAACTGGAAACAAAAACAGCAAGATACCAAAATTTAAATACAATGAAAATTTGTGAAATAGAATTGTGTAGGATCTAAACACAATATGAACTCAAACTAAAATTAAAAAGGCACCAAAAGATCAAAGAACAGCAGATTCAAAGCAATTAAAGATACCCAAAATCAAGAAACAATCAAGCCAAATAAAGGACTACTAAGAATTGTTGACATTGTGGATGAACATGACTTGACAAAACATATAAGATTCAGAAATTAAAGACTCAAAAGCATAATATGAACCAAATAAGAAAGCAATAAAGACTCAAAAGCCTAAAAGAAAATAGCAACTCAAAGGTGTATGGAATCCTATCACAATTTACATAAGAACTTGTTCAAGATCAATTGAACAAAAGTGCTTCGGTTGGATCTTCCACAAAGCACACCAAAACAAATTAAAATACAAAAAACAGCAAGACAATTATGGAAAAGATAAACAACATGAAATAAAAGAAGAACTAGAAATGAAAAGACCAAAAGCAACTCATCTTGAAGAACCCAAGCTCATGATACCAAATGATGACATTTCATGAAGATCTTCTTGAATCATGTAAGAAAAGTGGTGCGGAAGCTATGAAGGTGTGTGAGCAAGATCCTCCTAAGAGTGGTGTTGATCTTGAAGGTGCATGAAAGGTATGATTATAGGGAGGTTCGGCCAGCCCAAGGAATGGTGAAGGATGTGAAGTTTAGAGCCTAGAATTCTAGGAGAAGCAAAGCTTGGCACAAAATGGCAGCATAACTTTACTCACAATAAACTTGAAAATACAAGGTGTAGGCCTTCCTATTTATAAGCTAAATGGTCGTAAGTTTTAAGCGAATATCTAATAAAATGAAAGCCAAATTAAATGCAATTCACAAAGCACATGTGCCATGTGCTCATGACCGGCCAAACCTAGAGAGTTTCTAGAATGTTTCACTCAAATATGCTTTCTACACTACTCTAATTACTAAGCACCCCTAATGGGCCTTTATGCAACATGTACAAAGCTTTCTCTCTTCCATCCGTGGCTTCATTCAATTGGGCTTGAATATGCTTAGCCATTGACCTTGTGATAGGCCTTAGACGGTCTAGGTCTCCTCCTAGACGCTCCATGGGTAGCCTTTCCCCTTCACGCCCTAAACGCTCCTTCCTTCTAGCTAGACGCTCATCATGGTCTAGACGCTCTTCATGGTCTAGTGTTGGGCTTTGGCTTTCATGGCTAGATGTTCTTGGCCCTCCTCCATCACAAGTAGCAGCAATGACAATCCTTTGCATGATTGGATATGGATTGAATGTGTTGCGTGTGTTAACCAAGACAAATAATGTTATACCGAAGTTTGTTCCACAAAAAGAGCGTCGTCGACAAGAACTGATGTTGTGACATTATTCGCATGGGTCCGGAAGCATTTATTAATTTATGTCAACGAATAAGAGGAGCGAGGATGGTTAAAGATGCATTCAAATCTACAGCTAGGACCGAGGTTGAACCTCATATCTTAAATAACAATCGATTGTTTCCATACTTTAAGGTATGAATATGAGAAACAATAGTTTAATATTTAATTCATGTTGTATGCAATGCAAGTTATTTATAAATGTGAATTTGTTGTGTCTTAGGATTGTTTAGGTACCATAGACGACACTCATGTCCCTGTTAAAGTCCCCAAGCTGATGCTCCTCGTTTTCGTGGAAGAAAAGACTAGCCAACGCAAAACGTATTTGTTGCTTGTGATTTTGACATGAAATTCACATATGTTATTGTCGGGTGATAAGGAACAACCTCTGATTCCAGGATATTGAAGGATGCGTTTGTATGAGAGGATCCATTGGTCATTCTGAAAGGTTAGTTTAATGTGTTTTGAAGTGCAATAAATATTCATTTGGTCACATGACTTATAAGTAATAAGTGTTAATGGATGGTTTAGGCAAATACTATCTTAGAGGCACGGGTTTTATGCTCAAAGCCCAAATTATAACTCCATATTGCGGAGTTCAATACCATCTAAAAGAGTATTTCCGAAAAGGTCCACAAAACGCCCGTGAGTTGTTTAATCATCGTCATTCCTCACTAAGAAATGTTATGGAAAGAACATTTTTGGTGTCCACAAAAAGCAATTTCCAATTATCGCTAGCGGAATAGAGCCTCATTAATTTGTGGACACTATGACCGATATTGTTTTAGCATGTTGTATTTTTCTTAACTTTGTTCGTGGGGTGGATAATGATGACTCTTTGTTGGAAGATATAGATGTGTCACACTCGAAAACTCGTGAGGATGACTACAGGCTCGGGTCACAAATTAGGAATACTAGAGGAAAATAAATATGGCAAGTTATTGTAATAATTAATTTTATGTAATATCCCTAAACTCATTTATATTGTTGTAAGAACAATTTGTTGGTTTAATGTTCACATTCGACTTTTATTAATCTTTATGTATGAAACTATTTATGTTATTGCAAAAGTTTAACCTTTTTTATTAGTTTTTATCATGGATCGCGGTAGGGTATTGTTTCAGAGTCATTTGCAAGTGTCCGTGAACACAAAAAATGGACTACCGACATGGATTTCCGACTACTGAATGCCATGATCGATGAGGCATCTATGGGTAACCGCATTGATGGTAGTTGGACGACGCAAGGTTACACAAACATCGCTAAATCCCTACATCGGAGTGGATTGGTAGGGATTACAAAAAATAATGTGAAGAATAGGAAGAAAAGCATTAAGGACAAATGGCGTGAGATCTATGATCTATTTAGTGGACTGAGTGATTTCGCTTGGAATCCAAGCTCGAAAATTTTTGAGGTTGAGGATGAAGTGTGGGACATGTTGATCAAGGTAACGTATTCAACCTGATGTTCACTTATCATATACATTAATCAATAATTATGAATGAGTGTATTTCTTTTCATTAATGAATAGGCAAAGCCCTCGGTCGCAAAGTGGCGCGTAATTCCATCCCATCAGGCACTACAAGTTGATGGAAGACTTATGAGGGCTTGATCGTGCTACCAACCACGGTGGGAGAACAACACTGCATTCATCAAGTCGAACTCAGTCTCATCATTTTAATGATCACAATATGGAGTACATCCTAGAAGAGCTAGAGTTGGATGCGACCCAATGTGAAACTCCTCGCTCAGCTGACCCTAATGTCAATTCATACAGCCTCGACCCTAATCTGACACCCCAATCGGTGCCACCTCAACCATCTTAGTCATCAGATGGTACTTCTTCTTCTAGGGGCTCAAAAAGAAAAGCCCTCATGGTGGACATTATTGATATGCAATTGGAAAGACTTAACACAAGGTTTGAAGGATTAACTGATATCCTTGGGAGGGGTAGTGATCAATCAGATAGGTTATGTCATATTGTTGAGCGACAAGCCATTTCATATGAGCTTATCGCTTTGTCATCACAACAAGTGGCTAATGCTACGAAAGAAAATTTGCAATATAACAGAGGACATGTTGTTGCAGAAGAAGAACGAATTTCCATATTTCGTGAACACACACGCACACTCTATCGTACATCGACTCTCCAGTACTCTAAATCTGATATCTGGGAAATGTTAGTAGAGATGAACATACAGGATGAAGATTTGTTGGATAACTGTTACGACTTCTTGTGTGGTCATCTTAATGTGGTAAAACAACTCTTTGGTCTGCCTCTCGAGCGACGAATGAGAAAGTTGGTGAAGATAATAAATACAAATTCCTAAACTATGTAAAAATTTGGATGTATTTTATTATGCATAGGTGTTTTTCTTTTCGGATCTGTAATCTTATTTATGACACGAATCCCTAAAAAAATTAAGGACTTCCATAACTCTTTTGAATGATACATATATTTTTTTTATTATTATTATGCACAAACTTTATCAATGAATTTTTCTTTAATAAACTAAAATACTGCACTAATATTTATTTCATAAAAAAAATGCTTTATCAAATTATAGCTCCAACACATTATCAGAAATAATTTGTTCCAGTACCGAAAATCATCTTTTATTTGCATACAACTATAATTGAAAGATAAATAATTCACAATTACAACTTTGTTCTAAATAAAGTTTATGACAATCATAAATATGGTCCAAATTTTTTACATAATTTATATTTTTTCGAAATTAGCTCGAACACGGTATTGGAAATAATGTTTCAATTGCCAAAAATAATATTTTAATTAAAAAACAATTATAATTCATAAGTAATCAATCAAATTAATTTTTTATCAATTTTTAAATGCAAGGGCAGATGTGTAAAGTTACATTTTTATCATTTAAAAAAAATACAATTTCAATCACACTCATCATATCACTCGCAAACTTTAACAAACTTTCCATACACTTTCCGCTCTATTATACTTTAATCCAAACACCCTATCTTTCTTTACATTTTCCCTTCAAATCATCTCAAATTCACTCCCTCATCTCCACTCCCTAATCCAAACAAAACATTAGTGTTGAATTTCTATTTTCAATTATGCGGATTTCTCTATTATCATTATTTATTTGTATGGTAATTTTTTTAAAGTGAATTTGAGTGTGCTAAATTGTGATACAACAATTTCATTGTTGATTGTTTCATGATAATTGTCTCAAAATTTTATTTTTTTATAAAAGAGGCTTGAGACCCCCGATAAAGGTATGTTGTTCCTGAGTACTAGAGACTAGAACTGATTATTATTTTGTATGCTCTCACTGACTTGATCGTTGGAGTGTGATCAATAGGTAAAGCTCTCTCTATCTCAGCGGAGCATTGTTCCAATGCACCAAGAGGAGGCAGATTAGAAGTGGAGCTTGCCCATCCAGTCAACCTGAAGGCCAACTGGCGAGAACATTTGGTGCCCACTGTGGGCAAAATAAAACTTGATCCCATCCACATTCGTGTTTGAGCTTTCCGACGTGATAAGAAACACTAGGCAAGGACTGCAGGGATTTGGAGGAAGTGATGCCCCCACCTTACAGCAACTTACGAAGACCATAAGGGCTCTCCAAGAGGCTAACGAACAATAAAAACATTAGCGAGAACGGATCCGAGAGGAAGCCAAAGCTAAGCAAGTACTTCTGCAGGATCGGGTGATGGCAAAGATCAAGGCCTCCCGGATAGCCAACAAGGAATTGCACAAGTCCAATGAGAACTTACGTAGAAATCTACACCAACGTGACCGACGTTCCACCAGGGAACGAGGTCTAAACTTGCCTTTGAGATATAGTTTCGAGCCATTTTCGCAGGCGATCATAGATGAGCTTGTGCCACCTCATTACATCACACCCAAGATTGCCTCTTTCACAGGGAGAGAGGACTCTGGAAATCATCTTACGGCATTCAATGCTCAGATGGCTGTAAGATGTACATGAGTACTTTTACAGGTACAACCCTACAATGGTTCAGTGGGCTTCCCGACGGTCATTTCACCTCTTTCGCTCAGTTCTCAATATTGTTTAGGGAACAATTCTCTATCAACCAGGTCAAGCCTCTTAAGTTGTATTACATTTTCAATAAAAGATAGAGGGAGGAAGAGTCGTTGAAGGACAACCTGAATAGATTCTGGGCACTTACGGTAAGACTCCAACGCATGATGAAGACGTGATGGTCATCGCTTTCGAACAAGGGATCTCGGCAGGACTGTTCAGCGATTCGCAAATCAGAAATCCGACAAAAACATTTTCTGAGATACAAGAACGAGTTGTAGCTCACATCGAAGGAGAGGAGGTCGTAGTCAGAATGAACGACAGGTCTCGTTTAAGGCAACCTGGGCCTAAGGAAAGCAATCAAGCTTGACCCTTGCGAGTCAAAGAAACCTCGACCGAGAAGAGAACGGACTCGAGGTACGTGTCATACATAGACAAGAGGGACGAGCCCAAGACAAAGGGCAGGGAGGAATCAGATACTCGACCCAAATTTTGAGTGTTCTACAAAGAATTGTTGAGTATGGCAGGGGTAGCAAACAAGCTGAAGTTTCCCCAAAAGAAAGATTAGAATCTAGGATCACGAAGAGATGCTTGGTGTGAGTTCCACAAAGCATTTGGGCATAATGTCGAGCGATGCATAGCTTTGGGCCACCAACTAGCTTGGTGAAGGAAGGATTCCTGGAGGAGTATCTTAAGGCTGATCAGGGAGAGCCAAAGGGAGAGGTCACTCTCAGGGACCAAGTAGATGAGACACCGGTTCATGGAGAGATGAACACCATCTCGGGAGGATTTTCAGGAGGAGGAAACTCTGCTTCCAAGTGTAAGTGATATGCACGAGTAGTGATGTCCTTGGAGTGGATGAGACCTGATCATCCCCCGTAGCCCACTCTTTACTTCGTGAGCTCTGACCTAGAAGACGTGGTTCCTCACAAGAGTGATCTGGTGGTGATATCTATCGTCACCGTAGGAAGGAAGGTGTACAGAGTCTTGATTGATCAAGGGAGCTCGGCTGATGTGATGGTCTAGGGAACATTCACTAGCCTGTAGTTGTCCCCTGACCATTGAGGCTATACGATGGGTTCTTGGTCAGCTTCACGGGAGATCAGGTAGAAGTACGAGGGTACGTTGAGCTAAGGACGACCTTCTCTGACGACGTCACGGCCAGGACGATCACCATTAGGTATATCGTTGCTAATGCGTCCTTCACTACAATTTTTTTTTTGGGAGACCTTCCCTGAACAAATTGGGTGTGATTACCATTAAGTCCGACCAGAAGACAACACGAAAGTGCTACGAGAGTAGCCTGAAGAATAGAAAAGGAACTTATGCAATCACTATTCAGGCAGGAGAGCCAAAATGGATTGCGGAGGCATAAGTTGTCAACGAGAGATGACCTAGACCTACTGGAGAGGTTTAGGAAAGGGAGATAAAAGGGAAAAACTTTAAGCTCAGCACCTCGTTAGGAAAAGTGATCGAAGATAAGATAGTCGAGGTGATATCGAGGCACCTAAATGCTTTTGCATGGTCAATCGCAGACATGCCTGGGATAAATCCAGACTTTTTATGCCATCGACTTACCATGGATGAAAAGGTCAGGCCAATGGTCTATAGGAGGAGAAATTTCAACGAGGATAAGCGTCTCGTCAATTGAGAAGAGACTCAAAAGCTTTTGAATGCTGACCACATAAGGGAAATCCAGTACCCTGAGTGGTTGGCTAATGTTGTGTTGGTAAAGAAGGCCAACGGGAAGTGGAGAATGTGCATCGACTTGACCGACCTGAACAAGGCCTGTCCCAAGGATTCTTATCTATTACCAAGCATAGACTCCTTGGTTAACAGTGCATCGGGTTGTCTGTTATTGAGCTTTCTGGATGCATTCTCGGGGTATAATCAGATTCGCATGCACCCGAAAGATAAGACTAAGACAACCTTTATGGCCGAGTTCGCCAACTACTGCTATAAGGTCAAGCCCTTTTGATGCAAACCAATCCCACAAGGATATGACCAAGGATCTTAAAGCACACAAACAAAAGTCATATCAAAGTAGAGACCTCACCAGAGGGAGGATTGGACAAGGACTAGAGCACTAAAAGTTCTTCCTGCTAGTCCTTTTCATATTTAGAAAAATGTTGTAAATAAGTTGGGTTCACATGAGGGGTCCAAATAGTAGAATAAACAAGAGTATGTTCATATAGCATAATTAGGGGGTAAAGACATAAGAATGGGCCCATAAGAAGTCCATTAGGGTAGAAAGAAAACCCTAGTTTCTAGAATGTGTGGGATGGTGCGGTTTTGACCAAAGTCAAGACCTAAAACCACACCACTTCTTCCTTTCCCATTCTACCCTTTTTTTCTTCTTTTCTAAGGCTCCTAAATCTATAAACAGGGAGGCCTACCTCATGTATTAACAAGTTGAATGAATAGTTGATATGATTCCAATAGCAAAGAAGAGAATGATTCTTGACATTCTTAGGAATCAACTTGAGTTGGACAATAGTTAGGCACTTTTTCTTAGAATTAGATCAATGTTCTAAGTCAATAACTCACCAAAACTAGCAACAAATCCAAACTCATATGGAAGTTCCAATTATAGTCAAATTGAACCGATTAAAGTGAAAGAAGAAGCAATTGCACCGAATAGAAATAGCTAAAAACTGAAATGAATCGAACATAAAGGCTGGAAATGAATAAGAGCAACAATGAACATCAAGGAAACAAAGGAACCGAACCAAAACACCACAGAAATGAAAACTGCCGAACAGAAATTCAAGAACAACAACCTAAACATGAACAATTGAAAAAGAAGGAAGGAAGGAGAGGAGAAAGCTCATGAAGATGGATGTATGGTTGGATGATCACGCCACTAGAAGGATGGATGCTCCTAGATGAGTGTGCAAGCCGCCACTTGAGGTAACCATGGAACCATCAAGATAAGACTAGAGAAGAAGGCTCAAAGCTCTCCAATGCTCTCTCAAAATTTGAGTATAGTTTCTCTAATTGAAATTTTAAATCTGAAATGTACAAGGGCAGCACCTATATTTATAGCCTAAGGGTGCTGAAAAACAAAGCTAAGAGAATTCAAAATTCCCTCCTAAAGCTATTAGAACCGGCGCCTAAACCAAGCATGAGGAAGGTGTGACCTCTTCCTTCACTTTGGCACCTCCTTTTCTACTCCTACACCTATCTACTAACACCCCCCCCCCTCCTAAAGCTCCTAACTAAAGACTAAAAGATGCTATAACAATAGAGGTTTCTAATGTTTCTCTCTAAGCACCTTCAACCAAAGAAATTACAAAAAGAGAAAATAATTGTCCCCTAGCTCCTAAAGCTTTGAACATGCTTCTTGTAAGCCTTTGAGGTGGTGATGGAAGAGGCCCAAGCACAAGTCCACATGCAAGCCCACCAAAGGGTAGATTTGGGCCAACCATAGAGTTATGGCAAAGAGGATCCAAGAAGACGTTCTTTTACATGTTCAAATGCCATAAACTCTAGTGTAGAGTAGACTTTAATTTCTTGTCAACATTAGCATAGGAACTTTATTTGTAATTTTCTTAGAATTAATTTTGGCACCTAAAACACCAACCTAGGTAAACTTAGAGTTTCTAAAAAAACCTCTAAATTTACCAAGGCCGGTCTAGAAAGCCCATGGAGGGGGTGAGCATAAAAACTAGACACACCCCTCCCCATGTGCTCATTTGTGCACCCATGTGCCATGTGCACCCATGTGCTTCACATTTACATTTCATTTGGCTAGCATTAGGGTTGCATTATGCTTCTCCTTAGCCTATAAAAGGAGGAGCCTACACCTTGTATATTCAAGTTTATTGTGAGTAAAGTTATGCTGCCATTTTGTGCCAAGCTTTGCTTCTCCCTAGAACTCTAGGCTCTAAACTTCACATCCTTCACCTCTCCTTGGGCTGGCCGAACCTCCCTATGTTCATACCTGTCATGCACCTTCAAGATCAACATCACTCTTAGGAGGATCTTGCACACACACCTTCATAGCTTCCGCACCCTTTTCTTACATGATTCAAGAAGACCTTCTTTGACTTCCCTAAATTTTCTCAAGGTAAAATACTTGTATACACAAAGTTTTAGTCATGTCTTCTTCTTCTCATTCTACAAAGTCTATTGGAAGTGAATTAAAATCTTTAAAAACTCTTTTGAAAGAAGTTTCACAAACTGTGCAATCAATTGCATATAGACAATTGGAGAGTGAGACTAAACTTAATGTTTTGACTAAAGCAAAGGATGAGAAGTCTCACATTCTAAAAAAATTACCTTCTCATGCATATATCTCTAAAGATCATGATTCTTTTGGGGAGGGAAGCATTAGAGTAAATGATTATTATCAAGCACCCCCTAGAAGACACAGAAGAGATAGAAAAGAACAAGAAAACCCAAGAGAGGTTAGGGTAGACCAACCCCATTTCCATGGAAAAGAAAATATAGAAGCTTGACTAGATTGGGAAATGAGGGTAGAAAAATTGTTTGCTTCCCAAAAAGAAAGAAAGGAAAGAAAAATACAAAAGAAGAGAGGGGAAGTCGAAAGGGAAGCTAAAGAAAAAGAAGAAAAAGAAAAGCATGAGAAGACCCTTGAAGAACAAAAGGCGTGGGAGAAGAGTGTTCCTTCCCACAAGGTCATTCAACAAGACCAAAGATTTAAAAATACCTTTGAAAATATGTGTCTTGTTGAACAACCTCAAAGCCTTACCTTTTGTAAAGGAATACTTGCAAGCCTAAGTGAAAAAGAAGAGTCTTTAAAAGAAGCTTGCACAGATAAAAATGAAATAGATTATTTTTCATATGTGCTAGGATATCACCAAGTGAATGTCAGGCTTTTTATAAGCATCTACAAAAACAAATTTTTATGTGAAGTAGGGCCTAAAGAAACTTGTCATGTCTTATTGAGACAACCATTGCAAAGTGTACAAATCCTTATAAACAATGGTTGTCACAACGAGACTATCCTTACACATAAGAGAAAAAGTCTTCATGAAGGAGAACTCATGGGACAAATTAGAGTTGATAAAACTCTAGAGCTTTTAAAAGGAAAACTTTTGTCCCCCATGAGAAAAGAAGTTCAAAGACATTACCTTAGGTACAATTCTTGTTTTCAAACTACACCCAAGGCAATGTCTCATGAACTCTATACTCCTTCACCTTTTGCAAATGATCCTTGGGAAGATATAAATTTCATATTAAAACTCCCTAGGACAACAAAAGGTTGTGATTCAATCTTCATGGTTATGGATAAACTCTTCTCTAGAGAAGTGATACATCTTCATGGTTTATCTTCAAGCATAGTGTTGAATAGAGTTCCAAATTTCGCAAACCATCATTTGAGGATTTCCTTTGGAAAACTTGCAACTAAGTTGCACCCTTTACATTCTTATCATCCTCAAACACATGGTCAAAATACATTTGAAAACCTAGCTCTTTCTACTATGCCTAGCATAATCATCAAGTGCACACACAACTCTAGAGATGAGCAAACATACCATAAAGTAGTTCACAAAACTACTTATTTTTCTACTTTTAAAGTTATGTGTGGCCTAAATCATCTTTCTCCTTTTAGGTTGTTACCATCTCCTATAGGATTTATGCCTAAAGAGAAAGTAACCACAAATGAAAATTTTAAAATGCATACGATGATTAGAGACCACACACAACCATTAAAAGAGAAACTTTGTCCAAGGTTGCCAAAACCAAAAGAAAAACAAAAATGGCAACCTAGTAAAATTAAATTGCAAACTAACACCTATGCTTTATTTGATTATTTCTATAGGTGGACGTTTGATCCAGAAGGACAAGCTTTGGCGAAGCAAGAAGCTGCTATCCGAGATCAAGTCTAAAGATCTGAGGATAGGTCTTCTCAAGAAAGAGGAGATGATGGACACCATCCAGCCACAACCATTCCCTTAGGAAGCAAAAGCATTGGATTTGAGGACAAATCCTTTTCAAGAGGGAGGGGATGATGGAAGAGGGCCAAGCACAACTTCACAAGAACGACAAAAGCCAAGACATGAGCATCCAAAGCCAAACCAAGAGCGTCTAGGGCTAAGGGAGGAGTGTCTAGGCCAAAGGGGTGGAGCGTCTAGCTCAAGGTGGAGAGCGTCTAGGCCAATGAAAGGAGCGTCTAGGACCAAATTGCTAAGCCCATGGCCAAGCGAATCCATGCAGATTTGTTTATGCTACATGAAGGCCCATTAGGGGTAGCTTAGTATTAGTTGTGGTGTAAATAGCATAAACTTGATTCCATGAGACTTGACCTAGATTTGCTAAAGATTTGGTCACTTTCTAGAAGGATTCTCCACATGGCCATGTGCTCCATGTGATGTAAATTTGCATTTCATTTTGTTTAGCATTAGGGTTGCATTATGGTCCTCTTTAGCCTATAAAAAGAGGAGCATACACCTTGTATTTTCAAGTTTATTGTGAGTAAAGTTATGCTGCCATTTTGTGCCAAGCTTTGCTTCTCCCTAGAACTCTAGGCTCTAAACTTCACATCCTTCACCTTTCCTTGGGCTGGCCGAACCACCCAATATTCATACACACCATGCACCTTCAAGATCAACATCACTCTTAGGAGGATCTTGCACACACACATCCATGGCTTCCGCACCATCTCTTACATGATTCAAGAAGAACTTCATGAATTTGCCATCAGGTGGGCTTTGACCTCCATGGGCGTCCTCCATTTGCGCCTCTACCTCTTCTTGATCTTGTTGATTGGCCTCCATGTCCACTTGAGCTTGATCTCCATCAAGAGTAAAGTTATTATACACAAATTGTGTTAGAGTGTGTGAGCATTGTATCCCTAAACCTTTGTCTTATCTTGTGAGAAATTGAGAGCTCTCAAGTGGCGACATTCATATTTATCTTGGAGCAAATCACCAATCCAAGTGGTGTGTTTCACCTTCTCAATATCATCTCCTAAGTTTCTTTTCACTCATCTTTTTCCATTCCATTTCCATTCCAATTTCAATTTCAAAATATGTCTTGTTCTTGTTTTTGCTCCTTAAATTCAATTCGGCCATGGATGTTCGCTTAACTTTCCTTGGTTTAATTTAAAATCTAAAATGAATCAATCTAAAATCAACTCACACCACCTTTGGCCTTAAGAATGTCGGCGCTACTTATCAAAGGTCGATGGATAGGATCCTCGCCCCAATGCTTGGGCGGAACGTATAGGCATATGTAGATGACATGGTCATCACATCGAAGGAAAAAGACCGGCTCATTGCTGACTTAGAATAGCTATTTACGACAATAGCTAAGTGCAATTTGAAGCTTAATCCGAAAAAAAATGCGTGTTTGGGGTAAAAGCAGGGAAGTTCCTTGGATTTTTGTTGACTGAAATAGGTATAGAGGCAAACCCCGAAAAATGTGTTGCGATCATAGGAATGAGGAGCCCGACCAATATAAAAGAGGTCCAACAATTCTCTAGGCGCATGTCCGCCCTGTCTGCTAGTGGCGATAAGGAGTATCCTTATTTCCAATTCCTCAAAAAACAATCGTTTTGTATGGACCACAGAATGCGAGGAAGCCTTCACCAAGTTAAAAGAGTATTTGGCCAGTTCCCTATTCTCGGTAAACCAGTTCCAGATACCCCTGTTTGTTATTATTTTGCGGTTACAGATCGGGCGATCAACTCGGTTATTTTGCTAGATCAAGACAAGGTCCAAAAGCAGTATACTTTGTGAGTAAGGTACTGCAGGGATCGAAAACTCGATATCAGGCTATCGAGAAAGTTGCTCTAGTCATGGTGTTTACTGCTCGGCTACTTTTCCACTACTTTCAGAGCTTCACCATGATTGTGATGACTGATTTGCCTATTTGCAAGGTCCTCCAAAATCCCAAGATAGCAGGGCAGATGGTCCGTTGGGCAGTGGAGTTATCTGAGTTTGACATACAATATGAGCCTAGAGGGTCGGTCAAGGGTCAAGTATACGTGGATTTCCTGGTAGAACTTTCATCTGACGACACCTAGCTCGATCCTAATGATTTTGAGTGGGTCCTTTCGATAGATGGATCCTCCAATTATCAGGGAAGTGGGGCTGGGGTCATTTTAGAGGGACCAAGCGAGTTGTTGACCTCACTAGAAGAAGAACTTGGCATAGACTAGAACATCAACTGTTCTTTCTTCTAGTCTTCTTAAAAGACAAAATGATGAGAATCAAATAAAGGAGGCTTTTATTAATGGAGGAAGAGGACATCCACCCTCACATTTGAAGTTCTTCCTTCTAGTCTTCTCAAAATTAAAAGAAGACATAAAATAAAGATGAGGCCCAAGCCCAAAGCCCAAGCCCAAGAAGGCCAAAGCCCAAAGAGCCCAAGTCCATCCCATGAGGGGCAAGGCCAAGCTTTCAAATACTCTTGTATAGTTTTAGGAGGTGTGGTTATTAAATAAAGGAGTGTGAAAATGTAAAATAAAGTCACATTGTCCATGTGACTTAGGAGAGTGGTGTAGGTGTAGTTTTTAGGAGGTGTTATAGTAGAAAAAGGTCACACCTCCCATGTGACTTGTTTTTGGTGGGAATTTCAAATGAGTTTATTTGAATTTTCCCACCTATTTTTCAGCACCTCTAGGCTATAAATAAAGGTGCTTAGCTTGTACAATTCAGATTTGAATTTAGACTAAAGAAACTATACTCAAATTTTGAGAGAGCATTGGAGAGCTTTGTGCCTTCTTCACTAGTCTTATCTTGATGGTTCCATGGTTACCTCAAGTGGCGGCTTGCACACTCATCTAGGAGTCTCCATCCTTCTAGTGGCGTGATCATCCAACCATACATCCATCTTCATGAGCTTTCTCTTCTCCTTCCTTCCTTCTTTTTCGATTGTTCATGTTTAGCTTGTTGTTCTTGAAATTTTGTTCGGAAGTTTTCAATTCTTATGTGTTTTGGTTCGGTTCCTTGGTTTCTTTGTTGTTCATTGTTGTTCTTCTTCATTTCTAGCCTTTATGTTCGGTTCATTTCAGTTCTAAGCTAATTCTATTCGGTGCATTTGCTTCTTCTTTCATTTTAATCGGTTCAATTTGACAATATTTGGAACTTCCATATGAGTTTGGATTTGGTGCTAGTTTTGGTGAGTTCTTGACTTACAACATTGATCCAATTCTAAGAAAAAGTGCCTAACTATTGTCCAACTCAAGTTGATTCCTAAGAATGTCAAGAATCATTCTCTTCTTTGCTATTGGAATCACATCACAAAACATGTTTGTAAATAATTTGGGATCACTTCTGGGGTCTAAATAGAAAAATAGGCTAGAGTAGGTTCACATATCATAAAAGGGAGTGTACTTAGCAAAATGGGCTTGTACCAAGCCCACTTTTTCAAGACATGCATCTAGAATTAGGGTTTTTAACCTACCTTCTACAAGTTATGGCTAAAGGTGCAATTTTGACCATGGTCAACACCCTAGGTAGACCCTCTCCCTTGCCATTTCTACCCTTCACCCATCTTGCCCACCAAGGCACCCCTTCCTATAAATAGGGTGTCTTGCCTCATGTATTTTCACCTAGATTTTGAATATAGTAAAGAAACTTTGCTTGAGTGATTAGTGAGATTTGTCTCCTAAATGATTTGGATCTTATCTTGAGTGTGTGAGCATTTCAAGGGGCAACTCTTCCTTCACTTATCTTGGAGTTTCCCACCCTCCAAGTGGCGTGATCATCTTCACCATTTTCACCATAAACTTCCTTCATCTCATCTCTTTTTCCATCATTCCTTGCGCCATTTATGTTACTTGTTTAGTTCTTGTTTATGTCATTTCCTTTTGGTCATATTCATTCATCCTTTACTTCCATTGTTCTTAAATTTTGCCCCTTGCATCATAATGAACTTTTTCTTGTGTTTTTCTCTTTGCCCTTTTGAAGTAAACCTTCACACTTACTTAACCACTTGGTGTTCGTGTCCAGTAGGAATCTTCTTAGGGTTCTCACCTTAAATTGCTAATCTCAAAATCGTAAACAAGAGCAACCAATTAAAATGTGTAATCCTAAAATCAACTCACATCAAGCGTACAGGCTAGAAACCCTAGAGGGGGAGCCATCCCTCGAACGTGGAACGCGAAAAACCTCAAGTTTTACTTCAGTTAAGATGTTTTGGTTAATGCTTTCTTTTTAACAATATGATGTTTAAGGTGATGCTCTTTTTCCTTGAAGGGAATTTTTAACGAGGTCATCTAGTGATAAATTTGTTCTTGGAAGATGGTGTATTAGTTTTGATCAATGAATTTGTTGTTGAGCACATGGTAAGACGACCTAGCTCGAAATGAATAGAGTCATACGAGTATAGGCGCCCTATGAAGATGAATTTGTTGTTGAGCACATGGTAAGTCGACCTAACTCGGCGTAAGTATGTCTACCCGAGCATAAGCGCCCTATGAGACTAATTTGTTGTTGAATTATTTGAGTTAGCACACGATATGCCGACCTAGCTCGGTGTAAGTATGACTACTCGAATATAGGAGCCCTATGAGATTAATTTGTTTAGTAGATAGTAAGTCAACCTAACTCGGAACAGACAAAGTTAACCGAGTATAGGCGCCTTGTGAGATTAATTAACCGAGTATGTGTGGTAAAGTGTTCTTCCATGTATTTCTATGTCATAGGCAAGTTTGTTAACACCCTAATAAGGCACGGTAAGACATAATTTGGTCAGCCGAGTAGGCGCACTGCATTGACAAGTAATAAGGCATGGTAAGACGTCTCGGTTAGTCAAGTAGGTGCACTGCATTGGTAAACAATAAGGCATGGTAAGGTGTCCTAGTCTGGATTGAATAGAGTCATCTGAGTATAGGCACTCTGTGTATAAATTGGTTATCTAGTGTCAGGTAAGACGACCTAGCTCGGTGTCAGTATGACCACTCGTGTAAAAGCACTCTACAGTTTCATTTGTTATAACTAAGTTGTTTGACTCGAGGCAAGGTAAGACGACCTAACTCGATGTAAGAAATATCACCCGAGTCTAGGCGCTCTGCAAATAAGTATTGTTTAAGTGCATGGTAAGTCAGGCTAACATAGTGCACGAGCGATCACCTAAGTTCAGGCGCTGTGTGAAATGGATGACTGTTGCGTAGCGGAATCATTCGCTCATACCTTTGGTAGTTAGGGGTTAACTCAGTGTGTGAGTGAGTATCCGAGTTTAGGCACCCTAAGAGAGGAATGAACCATTCTTGACTCATGATAAGACGACCAAGCTCGGAAGGGTGTGACTATCCGAGTAGGCGCTCTGCGAAGCAAAGCTTAGCAAGATCACGATACATGGCCCCTGACCAAGTTTGTGAAATACACCTATGCACGTTGAGATTGAGCATAGGCTTGTTGTAGCTATGGGTGTATAGTTCATCAAAAGGTTAGTTCTTTGTTAGTTGAGAACTCCACAATTTTTCATGCTTAGATTTTGCCTAAGTTACATTCTTCTTATCTTTATCACTTCATACTCAAGATGTAGAAAAGAGCTAGCTTAAGTGGTAAGTTATCCTCATGTATATTATCAGTAGTTGTTAAAGCTAGTTGAAGTTTGCTATGTTGAGTATCATAGCATGCATTCGCAAAAGTTTTAAAATAACTGTACATGACAAAATGATTCAAAGGAAATAAATATAAAGTGTTTGAATTCTTCAAGAAGGATAACATATTACAGAAAGATAAAGTTTCAAGCTATTCATCCCTCAATTGACCATCAACCATGGTTTTACCCGGGCCAAGTCTTGAGTAGTCAATTTCGGGATGGAGTCCTGAGGCTTGTTTAGCAGCTGCCTCGAATTCCACAAGGTAGGATTGGGCAGCGTCCAATTTGAATGCCTTTGTAGCATTGGCGAGGTCGTCATCCTTCTGAGCCAGTTCCCCTTTCAGTTTGTCAACTTCAACCGAGAGCTTGCTCCTTTCTTCAGCTAGGCGTGCAACCTCTTGGCTTCAATCTATTGCCTCCATAGCGTTTTCGGCTTGAAGTCGCTCGGCTTCCTCTTGCAAGTTCGTGGAATGCTTGAGCTCATTTTGTAGAAACTTTATTTCCTTATGGAGCTCAGCATTCTCTTGGGCCTTCAGGTCCTCTGCCACCCTCCGATTTTTCATCTTGGTTACAGCCAAGCAACCCATGGCGAAAGCTTGCCCAATTTGTTTCATGGCATCATGAACCAAGTGGTCATCGCCGAAATCCATAAGTCTATCTCTATCTTCGCTAGGCAGGAAGGCCTTCTCAAAGTAAGTAGGAATTTAAGGCTTGGATCCCACAGGCTCTCCCCTTGGAGCTCCCAGCTTCGCACTCTTGAACAACAATTACATCTTGATGGCCTTCGGAGTGAATAGTGCCTGGATGTGGAGTTCGACCATCAAAGTGTGAGTGCTCGGCAAGGGGAGTAGTCGCCTTTCTTTTTCTCTTAAAGACCAACCCAGAGGTGGTTTCCTCGTTTTGTTTAAAAGATTCATCAGGCATCTTGGCAGCTGCCCTCATCCTCTTTTCCATTTCTTGTAGCTCCTTATTGATGATTTTGGACAACATCCTCTCTGCAAAGAAAACAAGTGAATTGTTAATAACAATAGCAAGGTTAGTTTCACTAAGGGTAAGGAATGAGGAGTACCGGTATAAGCCTTCAGAGCACAGGGACTGTACTCTTTGTTTAGAAGGAAGGAAGTGTCAAAGGTGACCTTTAGGTTCATCAAAAATTTGCATACCTCCTGATTTGATGGGGGCAGGTCGTCTAGGCACCGAGCGCTCTGGAATCTAGGTTTCGAGGTCCAATACAAAGGAAACCCTTCCAAAAGGATCAGATCTCCCTTATTAGCTCGAATTTTGAGGAATTTGCCTTTTGAAGTTTTTGTAAGAAGATTGGAAGAGGGTGTGCAAAGCTCTTCCAAGGGCATCGTAAGGATACCCATAGTTGGCAGCCCGAATGTTTGGCCTCAAAGAAATAAAGGAAAACCTCCACAACACAAAAAGGTAAAGGCACGAATGAATGCCCAGTTATTTGGGTGTAGCTGGGCAGAAACTACATTGAGCTTGGTTAACAAATCCTTTTCGAAGATAGACAAAGGGAAACGCAAAAGGACTTTTTTAAAGATGGTGGCATAAAAGAAACAGAATGGACCCTCGGGGTTTGAGGATTCATCGCAACACACCGGCTTGTCTTCCCTACATGCCGCTATTCTTACGAATCGATCATGTGCCTTACCGAAGTGACAACCACTTTTTCTTAAGGTTACAACACGCTCACTGGAGGTATAGAAGGAGGTTTCGTCTAAAAGGGTTTTAGGGGCCCAAGGATACATGGTATTGTAATCCATTGCAAATTATATCTAGAACACAAAAGCACAAACACAAAACAGATACAAGCATTGTTCAGACCAAGCAGTATGAGCAAGTTAAGAGTAAAATGAAGGCACATTCTAAATCCATACAATGCAATCAACGGGTAAGCAATAATCATCGGCAGAAAGTAATGAATCCAGAGAAAGCTTGGGCAGTACAATCGGCAAGATGAATGCTCGATGATAAGCTTGGGCAGTACAATCGGAAAGATGAATGATCGATGATTGAGATTGGTAAAGGGAAAATACATGTTACGATAAATTATTGAAAAGAAGAAGTTTCTTTGTTGTGGAAGATCTTGAGGGCACGAGAATTTCTAGAGGGAGGAAGTGGATGCAGGAAGGGGAAGCTGAGAAGGATGAAAGGGTTTCAGAGGTTTTAGAGAAATGAAACAATGAAATGGGAGTAATATTTCGAATGTAGACTTATTCGAGTAAGGGAATGCCGAGCAGGCAATGTTTTCCCGTCGTGGATGAGGATGCCATGTGTACGCTTAGGATAAAGTGTGGTGAGACGTCACCTCATAAATGCTTTGTGTATCGTGCCTCACCTACCCGTTGGGGAAAACGTCGTGTCAACCGCCAAAACGCTATAAGTCCTCTTCGCCAAGTTGAGCTCGGCTCGAGGCTGGGGGACTTGTGTATTGGAAAAGAATGCTCGGGACCTCAGTCCAAGCATTTGGTTGTGGTCAACTCAGCTTTGGACCCAAAAGCAACTCGACCCAGTTTTAATGGTAAGCTTGGTAAAAGGGCAGGAAATATTAAGTTTGGTTATATGGTATTATAAGGCAGACGTTAGTTAAATATATATGTGAATATAAAGTTATTAGTTGAATATATATTAATGAATATATAAGTGGTTAACTAAGTAGCAAACATCCGTGAATAAAGGTGCTCAAGATTCTCTTTTGTTGTTAGCACCGTGAGTAAAGGTGCATGTAGGCAAAGTATTGTTTTTGTTATGCTTTCAGTTGAGATTATATTCTCGTGAGAGAAAGATGTTAAATGGATAACTATAAAAGGGGCTTGAGACCCCCGGTAAAGGTATGTTGTTTCTGAGTACTAAAGACTAAAACTTATTATTATTTTGTATGCCTCACTGACTTGATCATCGGAGTGTGATCAACAGGTAGAGCCCCCTCTGTCTCAACAAAGCGTTGTTCCAGTGCACCAAGAGGAGGCAGATTAGAAGTGGAGCTTGCACATCCAGTCAACTCGAAGGTCAACCGGCAATAACAATTTACCTCCTGAATAATTCGTCTAAGATATTGTTCTGAAAACTAAAATAAGAGTTTAATTAAAGACAAAATTGAATTATCAACATGTGTTCAAAAATAATTCTCAAAACAATCAAACTCAGAAAAAGATAATGAGACACTTAACACGGTAAGATTTTGAAGAACGAAACTTTAATTGAAAAGAAGCTAAAAATTCATTGTAAAATTACAAGGGAATCAAACCAATGGAGTTTAGTCTTCCATGTGCAAGAAAAACTAAATAATTATAAAGAAGAAAAAAAAGAGAGTATAATGCTATATTTTTTGAATGTCGTTGTCAAGCTTTGAAGGTTGATGATTTCTTCTTGAAGGTTGTATCTTTTTATAGATTTTTCTTTTTCAAGGATCTTAGAATAATATTTCTCTTCAAATGTTGTTCATAATTTCTCAGTTTCCAAATTTCCAAAATTCTCAAATTTGTTTTTATCGTGATTTTGTTTTGTACCGACCAGTCATCAGTCATCGGGGCCAGAGAAAGACATCAGATATTGGTGTCTGATAGTAATGGTGGGCCACGTAAGGTGGGCCCCATAAATCATATCAGATACCAGTTAACACCTAGATATAAGGAAAGACCTAAGTCACGAGAGGATCATGCATGGGGTGTGTATGGTACATTCGGTTACGGCACAAGCAAGTATTCCTTAGTGGCACTGAGGCCCGTTAGGGTTAGGGTTTCCAAGGGAAGACCGCATGCATGGCACGTGAATACTTAGGGCACCCATAAAACAGATGGCCCCCGCAACATTGGTGCATGAGTTGGTACCTTGGCGGTCATACTGTTAGTCGTTGCACTCCAATAAAGGGAAGTCTTATGTGTCAGATTTTGCTAAGATTGTGTAATTGTGGCGCAAGGACGTTCTCCCAGGAACCCTAGATGTGGGTAACATAACAGAAGTAACCCTAGTTACAACCTATATAAAAGGTGCTAAGAACCCTAGCAAGGTACGTCGTTTCTAAGACTGAAACTACTTATACACATTATTGTTTCTCTAGCCCTTACTGACTTGAGCGTCAGAGTGCAAACGGCCGCTAGAGTGCCCTTTGTCTTTTTAGGAAAGCGTTCTTCAACCCTAAGGAAGTTCGATTCTCAGGTGGAGACAGGCGGGCCAAAGACTGTCCTTCGAGTCAACCGACAATCGAGTCAACCGACGAAAACATGTTTCTTCGTATTTTTACATAGGATTTGGTTCCAATTATGTTTCTAAGATATAAGAAATTTTATTTTTTAATTCTTTAACTCAAATTTTGTTTCCATTTTGATTAAAAAAACTACATGAACTTTCACGTGATTCAAATTACTTGTAGTGGTACCGTTTACTCCGACTAAAAACGTTACAGTAAAATGGAAAACACGAAGAAACCATTGGAAGACATGAAAATCAGTAGATAATATAGAACGCAAGTACTTCATGAGAGACAGATGATGCAACACATTACAGTTTTTACTTTGTCTGAAAAATAAAATATTCATTAGACTATAAAATATTCATTATATTCTTTAAGCGCATTGTAGGAAATGTCTTCATCCACAAAGGAGAAGTTTACGTCATAATTGACATCACGAAATGGATAATGAGTTATGTTTTGGACTATAAAAAATCGGGACTTAAATATTTTAGCTGTTTGTTCTCTAATTTGATATTATTTGAAAAAACTGTAACTTTTAATCCTATCGAGTTCTTAAATTAAATAAATCAAATTTATAACAT
This sequence comes from Phaseolus vulgaris, assembly GCF_000499845.2. Lineage (NCBI taxonomy): Eukaryota > Viridiplantae > Streptophyta > Magnoliopsida > Fabales > Fabaceae > Phaseolus > Phaseolus vulgaris. Next base: position 27,605,345 of record NC_023752.2, read on the forward strand.
TTGTTTTCATAAGTTAAACCTTTATTACACGTCACTTGTTTCATAATAATAATTTTAGAATTTTAAGATTTTTATATTTTATTTCCTTAAAATTTTATTTTTTGTAAGTTATATTTTTTTCAATTTATTTTAATATCACTATACAATATATATTATCCTTTTTATTTTTTACGGGCCACGCTAGTTTAGTTCATAAGATATAATTTTATTATATTGTTTATATTTTAAGTAATTATAAAAAATTGAAAGGTCATGAAAGAAAAAAAAAAAACAAGTTAAGACTTAACTATTTTAGTGATTAAAATAAGTTTATCTATTTCATCATTTTGGTTAGTGATAGTTGTTGTTTAGCAGTTAAAAAAAAATTAGTTGAGTTGATAGTTGTTGTTTAGCAGTTAAAAAGATTTTAGTTGAGTCCGTCTAATGCAGTGTTAAACCATCTAACATAAAAAAAAAATATAATAATATAAATAAGGTTAGATGATCTCAAGTCTTCTTTTAACAAATCCAATAATTAAATCAGTCAAACAATGTTCAGAATCTATCTATAAATAGTAAGATTAGCAATAACAATAAAGTAAAAATGAGGTTTTAAATTGTTGTGTTGAAAAGTAGAGTAGACGATAAAAAACAATAAAGAAAGTATATTAACTATCCAACTTTTCCATCAATGAATTTATCAGTTGATAAATATATCATTCATTTAATCATCTAAAAAGAATTGAAATGACCAAACACGCGCCAAGTAAATACAATTGAATCTCATTAATGAAACATGTGATCACTAATTTATTCAGTAGCTTACTCGTCTCCATGCGTATACTCATAAGATTTTTAATCATTTACCTCTTGAATAATCCTTCTAAGATATTGTTCAGAAAACTAAAACAAGAGTTTAATTAAAGAAAAAAAATTAAATTATGATAATGCATTAAAAAACAATTCCCAAAACAAAAATTAAACTTAGAAAAAGACCAGACATTTAACATAATAAGATTTTGAAGAATAAAACTTTAATTGCACAAAAACTTAAAATTCATTGTGAAATTACAATATAATCAACCCAAGGGAGTTTATAGTCTTTCACGTGGAAGCAAAACTAAAGGAATACAAAGAAGAGGATAAAGAAAACTGAAAAACTCTAATGTTTTGTTTTTCGAACACCGCTGTGAAACTTTGAAGCTTGATGATTTCTTTTTGAAACTTGTATCATTTTATAGGTTTTTCTTCTCCAAGAATCTCATAATAATATTTCGCCTCAGATGTTGTTCATGGTTTCTCAACTTCCAACTTTCAAGAATTCTCAGATTTTTTTTCCATTTTTATTGCGATTCGGTTTCTTCGTTTCTTTACAAATGATTTGCTTCCAATTTTTTTCTGAGATATAACAAATTTTATCTCTAATTTTTTAACTCACATTTTGTTTCCCATTTTTATTCAATAAAGCAAATTGAACTTTCACGTGATTCATCTCACTTGCTATTCAAACTGTTTACCTTGACAAAAAACATAAAATTAGTGACAATAACTGTTAAGGTAAAAGTAAATCCAATTATATGGATTTCAATTAAATCAGCGAATTTATTTATGATTACATTCCAAGAATATATGATTAAAACTTTAAAATGTGAATAAAATTATGTTCATCAGTTACTAAAAAGTATTCATTTATCTTTATAATAATTATAATATAACATTTTATCGTTTTCATTTCAAGTGTCAATATTTTAACATTAAGTAATTATGTTAGAGAAAAAAATCCAATAATCTCATAATTTTGGTTACATGTTTGTTACAATAAAGTGAGAAACATGAAAAAACCATCGTTTGGAAGACATTGGATTATGAAAATGAGCAAATAACGTAAAATGCTAGTACTTCATCAGATAAATGATACCTAATGCCTAAAGAAGTTTTTAAATATATGGGTCTCTGTATCCTTGAGTCATGGCCTGAGATGGTCACAGGATAGTCTAGCGAACTCAAACAAATGATACAACACCTTGCATTTTTTACTTTTTTTGGTAAGTAAAATATTCATTAGACAATAAATTCACACAAGCCCTATGCTTATATTGTACCTTACAAAAAAAATTCTTTAAGCTTATTAATGTATTGTAGAGAATGTTTTCATCTTTGTCACAAATGATCCGCTCAAAGTAGAAGTATACATCAAGATTCTTTGAGATATGACCTAAAGTTTTGTTGTTTCAAAAATAATTCTAACACAAGCTTCTTTCAACTTTGGTCCAATTATCTACTTTGTATTGTCTCTTCTTTTACTTCATTTTGAGTAAAAAGTTATTTGGCCTAATGTTGATAACTACCACTAGCTATCCAATGTTGTTTTTAGAAGAGATTGGCTTTTAATGTTGTATGGAGTGCATTTAATGCATCTCTACGTCCATCCTTGTTAGATAAAAGAAGATAAAGCTATTTGAGTTCAAAAACCCTCCATGGCCAAAAAAGAACTTACAACAATTCTTTCTTCTAAGCTTTATATAAATTTATCCTTTGAAGAAGAAAATGAGACAAGTGATCAATTGTGAAGTGTCAAAATGTTTTCAAAATGGTCGTGTGTATTTTAAATTCAATTGAATTCTAAAATTGTATGAGCATTCTGCATTTAGACATAACTGCATATTCCTTAAGCAATCTTGATTCATCAACATGTCCACTTAAAACATTCCTCCAACAAAAGTGATCCAAATCAACCAGATCAAGTAAGAGAAGATCTTCACTTGTAGATGAACATTTAACCCCTGTGTTTCCACCTATTTCTTAGGGTTCAAGGGCTAGCCACCTTAAACTTGGTTTTATGGAAATGAAGAAATTATGGGTGTACTTCTGCAAGAGATGAGCACAAAACAAATTAATCCCAGAGTTTTGAAGGAAGATAAGCTTTATGGTGTGAGGAAATTGTTGGACCATCAGAAGTTGAAAACCTTTCTATTGTTGACTAGTCGCATTTATCCTAATCTTGTGAAATTTTTCGCCAACTTGACCATTGAAGGTTCTATTCTAAGATCTCAAGTCAAAGGCTTTGATCTTAAAATAACTCTTGAAATATGGGAAGAAATTTATAGACTCTATGAATGAGTGCAAGTGAGTAAAGGTAATATTGGGACTTCTGAGAACTTCAACAAAGTTCAATATTTCATAAGTTATTTAAAGAAATCTTCTACTTCACTCAAAGGTTTTCATGCGGGAGGACTTAAGCTTGAAGAATGATTGTTAGCCTTCATTGTTGCTTGGAAGATTACACCTAGGGGGAGTAATCCTGCTATGTTGAATGAAGATGATTGGTGTTAATGTACTACATCCAAAATAAGATTAAGGTAAACTAGGTTTATGTGATCAAAGTCTACATGTAGAAGTCCAAAAGGTTATAAAATTACAAGTTTCCCGATGTTGTGTTAATTTTTAAGTTTTTGGTCTACTTTGGAGTAAATCTTGATGGGGATCTATTTGAGGTGAATAAAGGAAGATATGAAATCACCAATGTGACACTTCATAAGATGAGTTTTACCAAAGTGGATGATAATTGGATGAGCAAAGATAATGAATAAGGTTTTGTTGCACCATGAAATGAAAATGTTAATGAAGTTGGTCCTAGTAAAACTGAACATAATCAAGACATTGATTCTATTATTAATGCATTGATTCCTTACATTCCACTAGTTGATTGTGGTATTCTATTCTCACTATTTATGAATTCTATGCTGCAAGATTCCAATACCTAGATTATCATGTTGGAGTGGTTCAAGATCAAATTGATGAACTCAAGTTTGCTAGGGATGAGTAGGCTATGTTTTCATCATATTTTCTTGTTTGATGTTGATTTTCATGTTTCTTTATATTATATGGTATGTAATCTTTAACTACATTTTTTTCTTTTTACCCCGTCTGATGTAGTCAATGGAGGAGAAATCATGTTAATTGTTTGTTTAATGTTTTTAACTAATAAATGGGTTATGTTATCTTTGTTGCAATTATTGTTGGTGTGTTTACCTCCTATGCATTTTTTTTCTTGTATTTGTAAGGACCGAGAAAAATAGTCTTAGAGTAGAAATGGTACAATTAAAATGGCAACTGAATATTTTATTATTAAAGTGAAAAGGTTATATAAATAGAAATTTAGTTATTCAGGTTTCATTTTAAAAGAACCATCATCTCTCTAAAACCACATTTTTCTTTCCTCTGCCTTCTCTCTAAAATTTCGACCTCCTCGCTCATCAGATCAACGATCGGAGTCCTCCATTGGACTCCTGGCAGTGAACTCTACAAGATTGACCGATCAAAATCTTAGATAGAGTAAGTTCATTCTTGGCTCCTTTTCCTTTGAGTTAGTTTTGATCTAGTTAGGTTGCCTTTTAGTTTAAGTTTGCATGTGAGGTTTTTATCTTCAGAATTATTCTTTGTTAGCTCAGGGTCCTAGTGATATAGTTAGATTTGTGATCAGGACTCTGTGGTGCAGGTTAGTGTAAAGTCCATGTAAGGGAGCTAGTTTAAAATTTTCAATAGAATCCTAGGTTAGAAGATTTGAATGTGAGTGTGACGTGGTCACCAATTCCAAATTTTTGTTGCAAGATTTCTTGTTTTGAGTAGATTGTAGTTTGATTGAAATTGAAAGTGTTGTGATTGAGAATTGGTTGTTTGATTTAAATGGTTTTGGAATTAGAAAACATATATATGTATAGATGACATAATAGCTCAATGATTCAATGAGAGTGATTCTATCATGCTGAACAGGAACTGCCAATGTAATGTGTAGATTTATAAATTTATGAATTGAATGAGATGTTGATTTATAATCTAATAGGTATATTAAGTTATGCATAATTTTTCTACATATTTCGCTCAAGCTAGATAATTCTAGCTCAAGCTAAAATTATGGGTGCTCTCGGGTTGACTTTAGCTCAAGCTAAAATTACACTAGATAATTTTAGCTCAAGCTAAAATTATGGGTGCTCTCGGGTTGAGTTTAGCTCAAGCAAAAATTGTGGGTGCTATCGGTTTAGCTCAAGCTAGCAAATTCTAGCTCAAGCTAAAATTATGGGTGCTCTCGGGTTGAGTTTAGCTCAAGCTAGCAAATTCTAGCTCAAGCTAAAATTTTGGGTGCTCTCGGGTTGATTTTAGCTCAAGCTAGACTCTCTAAAAAAAATAAAAAATCTGAAATTTGTTTTCTACATATATATTTGTTTTTAAAAGGTTGGTTTATTTCTTTTTGTATAGTTATAAATTATATAGACTTTTATTTCATGTATATTTAATTGAAAATCTCTTTAATTAGATATGTATATGATTAGTAGATGAATTGTGGTATGTTTAGGAAATTCTAAAATTTTGTATGATTTGATTCTTTGATGTTGGATTTTTGTGAGGTTCAGAGTATGAATTTTAATCAAGACATAGTATTTTCAGGAAAGAAAATACCGTGTTAAGATTGTTTAGGATGTGCATTAACTAGGGATTCGTCTAGAAGGAGATATCCTGACTCTACTGAGATAATAGATTCATATAGATGAAGTTATTCAGGTGATGAGAGTCGAAGGAGGTTCATATGAATGGGTAAGTTGTTTGAAAGATAACTAACTTGACCTGTTATATGAGTTAACCCTGTCATACTAGGAGAGAGATGATATTGAGATTATTTATGCGCATAGCTATGTAGATTTCACAGTGATGTAGTATGATAGGTGCAAATCTCTGATTCTAAGTCAATGCACGAGTCTTCCGGAAGTAAAGTCAAGTGTCTATGTGTTATGAGTTAGTAGAAGTCTGACATAAGAAAGATGAATATTGAAATTGTTGATAGACACTTGATGGTTATGTGAAATGCATGAGAAAGGATGGATTTATGTGGATGTTTAAAGTTATATTTATGTTATAAGTTTTAAAAATATCTAGCTTACCCTTTGTTTTGTTTTATGGTTGTTTTTTTTTTATCTCTGATGATCGTGTATTTTACACGGGAGCAGATGATGTTACAGGTGATAAAGTTTCTCGGTGAGAAGGTGTATGATGGAAAATGTTTATTTTTCTTTTGAATTGTTGTTCTTAATTTTATGTAAATGTTTCAAGTCTTATGAAGAGAGATATATTTTGAAACATTATAATAATGAAATTGTAGATATATTTGTATTATGTTTATATATTTATTTTAATATTTCATAAATTATGGTTATTAGATATAGGAAAATATAGGGATATTACAGTATTGGTGCAAGTTATTTCAACACAAGTTCTTTCATACAAATCCACACACACTCAACTAGATTGTCTTAGTCAAATAGGAAGTATGTTGAAATTGTTGGAACTACAATATTTGATGAATCCACTCTTAAAGAAGCCTTGAAGATTGGGGACTTCAATTTATATAAAGTGTGTGTTGTGTCTTTTGATTTGTATGTCTTTCCTCTTTGTGATTAGTTTTGTCTTTATACGTGCTTAAGAAAACTTATTGAAGTCTTGGTTAAAACTTATTTTGGTTGGAGAATAATTTTAATTGATTAAAAGATAGTTTAATCCATTAAAATATTCTTAACCAAAGTCCTAAAAGACTATAATAGATATTTTAATGAATTACTTTGTCTATTTAATCGATTGATATTACTTAAAACCATAAACAGTTCTAGAAAAATGTTTTAATTTGTTAAAACGAGTTTTTAATAAATTGTAATTTCTTGTGTTTTCAAAAGAATCTTTATCAATATATTTTAACATATTGAAATATTGATTTAATCCATTCTTTTCAATAGTGAGTGAAATCAACAAACATGTTAATGTATTTTTAATCCATTAAAGTTGACATGATCAATTTTGTATACTTCTCATTCTTAGATTTTTTCAATACATTTTTTGAAGTTTGAGATTTTAATAATAATAATAATAATACGTCAGAAAAATAAAAGGAATAGAAGAGTAAATTTCACGTGAATTTTTTATATAGGCATATAGATGTCGTGATTTAACGATCTACTTCTCTAACTTTCATGTAATGGGATGTCCCACTATCTTTGTCCTTTGTCGACATTATTGCATATATATAACAACATCTTTGGTATTTTCAATTTTCTTGTAATCTAACTGACGTCCCACTCTTTCATGTCCATAAAAATAAACAGGAAATAATTTTAGAAAATTATATATATGTGTGTAGAATATTCCTTCCCTTTCCTTTATTCTTAGATTTTAGAAGGAGACGTGGAAGAAATGAAAATCTAAATTTAACTTACTATTTCTATGTATTGTTTTCCAAATTCTTCTTAAAGTCTGAATTAACGTTTTAATCTTATCACAATAATCATTAAAAAATAATCCCCTTACTATTGTTAAATATCTTTAGCTCATTGTAAATTGTAATATTGAAAAATTTAAAACATAAAAAAGATGAGCCATTCCTTGCAAAAGAGAGCTTGATCACAACACAACCCTCGATTGAAGATCTTAGGTTCATACAATGGAAGAAAAGCACAGAAAGCGACAGAGAAAACTGTTAATTGGTAAATGATCTATTGCATTCTTTGAGTCTATATACAGAAGTGTACTGATTTGCAGCCAGGTAACAATTGGTAGTATCTATGCAATCTATATCTCCGTTACTATGTATTTTTTTTTCACGTAATCTGATGAAACTTCTTTATTGCTCATTCGTGTGACTAACCTATACACTTGAAAAAATTTCCTATGGATCTCCCTTCCCTAGCCATCTCTAATTGATACCACAGGATCAAATTTATGAAGTTCCCAGCCTTCAACCGACGCTTAAAAATAAATAAGACCCAATGACATGCATCAGAAACAAAAAAAATTATGCTTTGAGAGCAGAATTGGTTCTTTGTGGAGCAAATGGTAACAGGTTTCTAATTGCAAAGCCACTTCCCCAAAAAGAAGCAAGACAGAGACCCATTATAGCCATAGCAATGACAGAACACGCAGGAGGAACTGCCTGACTACTATCCAAAAATTGGGTTGCAAGAAGACCTGCAAGGGTGGAACTCTGCATTCCACTGCATAGTGATAAGGTTCTGCTCACGTGTTCCTCTTGCCTGTCACAGTATTTACTGCATTAGTCAATTTTGAATATGGCACAAAGTAAAATATTCTTGGTCTTGACAAGTTTTTACTCATCCATCTTGACAATAAAAGTTATTGCAAGAAAATTATGTTAGATGACACACTTCAAAGATCAGTTAAAGCAATAAATCTCAGTCAGAAATATAATAGTTTCCAAATGGAGAAATGTCTACTTTATGTATCACTACTATTTTATTTCAGATCTTTGACCAAAAATCAACTTCGATATGGAACAGCTTAATGAAAATTAAAACAAAACCGTGCAATTTAACCACAGCAATAGATGTAGTCATATACATATAACCAAGCAGAATATGTTTTCTGTAGGAATTTAACTTTAAAGCACTTCATTAAAACATAAACAAGTTGTTTGGATACAAAATTATAAGAACTTTTGAGAGCTTCTTTATTAGAAAAAAAATATATATTTCAGTAAATAAGCTCTTAAAAACACTTCTAGCTAGTATCCAAACAAGTCATGTGTCAGTATCACATTACCAAATTTAATGTTTTGCCAATTTCAATTTCAATTTTCATCATAACATCTATTTTGTCAATTAGAAGTTTGGATGGCCAGGTCCTAAAAATTTGCAAAGCTATAACAACTAACTGGTTACAGAAGAGGGCATGGACACACATACCTCAACGATGGAATCTTGGAGAACCAATAGCCTAAACTGAAGGCAACAATATGGAATGTTAATACTGGAAAAACCAATCGGAGACCTTCGACTGACAAAATTTGACTCCTGTTTAAAGCAAGAGGGCTGCCGATGCACAGTGAAGTACAAATCATAGCAACAAAGGGCATCACAGGTTGAAGAACAGATACTACTGGCTTTGCATATGTATTGAGGATAAGACCAAGGGTCACCGGAATAAGAACAACCTGTCAAATATTTACAATTAAACCCGTCATCAAACCAAATTCAAGTATAATATTACTGGAGCACTCACTAGTCTCTACACACCTGCAGAATTGACTTTGACATGGCAACTGCATCAACTGACACAACTGAACCAATCAGAAGACCAGTTAACAGAGGTGTAACAACAACTGATGCAATGGTGGTATAGCTTGTGAGAAGAATGCCCAGGGCTACATCCCCTTTGCTTAAAAAGTTTGCATAGCTGGATAGCTGAGCCCCAGAAACACAAGCTGTGAGGACAAAACCTGCATAAAACATCCTAGACAAACCAAAAGCCTTCGCAATGAAGACCCCAAGAACAGGCTTAAGCACATATTGCGCAATTAACCCAAGGGTAAGTGGCAAAGGTCTGCAGCAAAATGAAAATAATGAACATTGGAAGAAGCTCAATTACTTCACGTGCTGCCAAATTAAGAAGCAAACAAAAATAGTGAAATCTTACCTCTTAAATGCAAGAGCAAAATCATCAGCCGATAGTCTTATTCCAATAGACAACATAATCCCACCAAGAGCAGGTGCATATAAATCTTTAGATACCCTGCTCAAGTTAAAGCCACTTTCTCAGTTTCTCAGTTTTTATACTATTCCACCATACATGCCCTCACTGAATAACAAAATAAAAAATTCTAACTGGAGAGAGAGAGAAAAAAAGAACAACTACAACAGAAAAATAAAATAACTTTTACTTACTAACACGCTCACAGAGAAAGGCCAGAGTACCATTACAAAGGTCCCCACTGTCAATACTATCCTACAAGCCATTAATCAAATACATCATAGCTGTTTCCCATGTACACAATAAATAACATCGTTTCTTATGTGTTTTTTGGGTTATTCTCTGTTAAATAATTGTAATTTCATCTCGAAAATCTAAGCGTAATTAAAAACGCATAAAAAGTCAACATGAAATATCAAGGCAAAACTCTAAATAAGTAACAATCTAAAGAAAACCATTTAAGTTTTGTCCATAAGCCATCAGTTCAAGAACACAAGTCTAATTTTAGAAGAAAAAAAATCCTTGAAGCACACAAAAATCCGTAACAACAAACAGATGGTTAGTTATAGCAAGTGGTTAATTTAAAGCAATACTTCATTAAATAACAAAACAACTATCAATTTTCTTTTCAATAAATAATCTGTTTTTAAGACATTGAATGACAAACATGGATGTATTCGTATTAGATTACAATTAAAAATAAAGTTTTTTTCATAAGATAAATATAGTTTATAGATGATTAAAATCTAAAACATGGAGAAACTACTTAATAAAGTAACCTTAAACTGAGATAACTAAGGGTATATTCTTTAAGTATAAGAAAAACAAAATAATATAAACTTTTCAGTTAAAATCAACTCATCCATAAATTAAAAAATAATAAGAAAGTAAATTAGGCTCTTTCTAAATTAATTTTAATTTGTCTTGTTTCATCAACCAGAGAACATAAATTTGTTTATGAAAGAAGAGAAGCTCACCAAGTAAAGGTGGAAGGTTGAACGAGAGCGGCAACGGCAGTGGCAGCAACAACAACGGGAAGCAATGCGGACAGAAGCTGAGACAAGTCTCTTTCTCTCACTTCCCCAACGGCGTTTCTATTGTCAGCGCCGAAAGAGAGCGACGATAACTTCCCTGGCTGTCTTCGGAGGAAGTGGAACCCAATTCTGCCGCGGAAGTGCGAGGTGGAGCACGCGAAGCTCGACGCCGCGCCACCCCTCTGAACGGTCAGCTTTGAAAGGCAGGCGAGGGAGCGCGAGGGTGGTTGGAAGGGTGAGAGGCGGAGGTTTGGGGAACAGGAGATGGGTATTAAGGCCATTGGTGGTGAGCGACGGCGGAGATGATGCGGCGGCGAGGTTAGAAAGAACGGAAGCGAGAAGATGAGGTTATGGGGATAGTTTGGGGGATATGATGGTGAAGCTACGTGAAAGTGACAGTGAAACAAAGAAAATTGTGTGATTGTGTAGAATGAGATTATAGTTTGATTGTACACGGCTGAGTTTGTTTTCACCGGTGTGGGATTAAATAGGTACTGTTTTAAGGGCACATAAGTAACTGTATCAAGATTGATTCAACTGTTTTAAGGGCACATAAGTAACTGTATCAGGACTTATTCAACTGTTTTAAGCACAATATAGTAATCTCCGAGAATAACAAAACAGAAATTATTTTTATTAATTTTCTTTTCTAAAATCTTACTGGTCAATCAAATTATTTCAAACAGACACAAATAATATTGAAAAATATACAATATTATAATCTTATCATTTTTTTAAAACCAAAATAAAACAGGAATTTTTAAGTTCTTAACATTTAAAAATATAAAAAAAATTAATTGTAATATTTATAGATTGAAATTTCCATAATATACATCAATATTTATTAATAGTAACAGATTTATACGTAAAGGAAAAAAATATCAATATTTTAAATTTTATTAAGAAAAGATGTTGAAATTTTGACCTATTATTACTTTTTTTATCCTTGGACCAGTTTTAATTAGTTTATTACCGATGTTGTACCACTGACTCGTTCTCCGTCCAACCCGTTTAATCCTGAGAACCATGGGTTTTATTATAGTAAAAAATATATATACTTTGTAGTATTTTATTTATCCAAATGGTGTTTTTTTTTTAAAAAAAACAATTTTTATTATTTTATGTACTCTTTACTTTTAAATTATTTATTAAATTTAGTTAAAATATTTTGTTTCTTATATTTCAAACCAAATTTAATTTTAGTCTTTTCTAAAAAAACTATTTTAATCCTTTAAATTTATCATGCTTACCAAGATTAGAAGTATCAACAGGCTCTCTTTCCTCGTCAAATGGATCACTTACCAAATTTATGTTAGTTCAACCTAACTAATATTATAAATGAAAAACAATTTTTTAATCTAAATCAATATACCGAATCAATTAACCATTTTTCCATGTTTCAAAAAAGTAAAATTAAATAAATAATAATTTTATATAAAATTTAAAAATATACTTTTATTTTCAAATGTAAGTTATATTAATAAAACTAATTTTAATTTTAACATAATAATTTGATATATAAATTATAATAGATGTATATATGTACTAGACATGAGTGCTCGTGTGTTCGGGACCTCGGTCTAAGTATTTGGGTATGATCACCTCGGCTTTGGACCTAAAAGCAAGTTATGGACTCAGTCTAGTTTCGTTGGTAAGTCCATATATGGAGAATAATCAAAATGGAAAAAATAATAAGTTTAGTCATATATTAATATAAAGTTGTTAGTTAAATATATATGTCGATATATGTTAAGTTGTTAGAATAGAATATATGTGAATATACACATAGTTGTTAGTTAAATAAATATATGCATAAAGTTGTTAGTTGAATATATAAAGTTGTTAAATAAGTGGAGAGCATTTGAGAATAAAAGTGCACAAGATTTTCTTTTATTGTTAGCACCGTGAGTAAAGATGTTCGTTGATGTGAACCAAAAATACATGAAGATGACCAAGGATACTATACTTGAGGGTTATTTCAACAAGCAAATAAAAACTTCATCAATAGAAGAAATGGATAAAGCCCAAAACATTTGAAGTTCTTCTCATTAGTCTTTTCAAAATGAGGCCCAAGCCCAATTAATATCTTTTTGTAATATCTTTAGAATAGATTCTAAATAGAACATTAGAAGGGAAATAGTAGGAAAAGTCACTTTTCTAGAATAAGGAAGTGACTTGGATACGGGTGGCATTTACATTGTCTTTTCATGTACCTTGCCACTTCATTTACAATGACTCTTCATGTATCCTAAATACACATTAGGATCACTATCTCCATTAAAACTTGGTAATTTTACAAATGGAAAATAAGGCTTTGCCACATTTTGGCGCCTATCTTCATGATGATGATGATGCTTCCTCCATCCACTTCAAATTCTTTGGGCTTTGTCCATTTCTTCTATTGATGAAGTCTTTATTTGCTTGTTGAGATGACCCTTCAAGTATAGCATCCTTGGTCATCTTCATGTATTTTTGGTTCACATCATTCGTGGACAAAATATTTTCCTATTGTTAGCACCCAAACTCGAAAGGTGCATGAGAGGAGGTAGTTTTCTGTTATTATTTTATGCTTTTTGTTCCTGTCGGTTGACCAGATTGTGTTTCGTGCATAGCTAACACTCGCGTATCATGGACTCCTTCGTCTTTGTTCCAAATCACCACCCTTCGCCGCTGTGAGTACCTGAAACATAGAGAATAAAGGGCGGCCTCGCAGCCGTTTGCACTCCGACGCTCAAGTCAGTAACGCAGTAAACACCGTGCACCTCCGTATCGGAACACTACAACTAAGGTATTCTGAAGGTGCGTAACTGTTTTCTAACTAACTTCTCTCTTGTGCTCCAATCACTCGTGCGTATAGTGTGTAAGCTAGCAAATGATTAAAACGTACCTCACTAAGCTTTCGGAAAAGCTTATATACCTTAGGTTTCAGTGCTACTGCCACGTGTCACTTATGACTTAAGCGCAACTCCACGTGGAAGGCCTTACGACGCCCTAACCCAACTTAGGGAAATCCCAGCGCGTAAGTCTTCCCTCCTCGAAGTGCATCCGGCGCAGGGGATGACTACCTGGGTGCCAACTCATGCGCCCCAGCCTCTAGTCACTCGCCCTGGGAGTATCTCAGCCTTCCTCTCGCACCATGCATGTAGATTACCCCTGGGACGTGGCCCTCTCCCGGGTTGTGTCTGTCCCAGCAGTTCTCCAAAGGTGGTGTGCATTGCTGTGTCCCTACACCTCATGTATGGGTACTTCACGAGTCAGGTCACTCCCTGCTGGTACTGGGAATATGGCCTTGAAGCCACCTTTCTCTTCTCTTTATTACTATTATGTGGTACCGAGGCCCAAGGCCTCCACGCCCGTACCGTGGCCTCTTACCGTGCCGCCCCCTCCACGGTCTTCCCTACCCGTGGGTATCAGGGGGTGGCCCCTCCTATCTATTGGCATGTCCTATGGTGCCGCCTCCTCCACGGTCATTCCTACTCGTGGGTATCGGGAGGTGGTGCCCATCGAATGTAAGCGCCCCTTGGTTCAGACCCAGTCAACGCCTGAGGCCGGTCAACGCCTGAGGCCGGACCAAATGTTCCCTTCTTCCCAAGGTACACCCCTGAAGGATCCTACCAAGTGTGGACTTTGGTCAACGCCCGAGGACGGGTCGGTACACTTTCAGTAGAGATTATATTCTCGTGAGTGAAAGTTGTTAGAGGAATAACTATAAAAGGGGCTTCAGACCCCCAGTAAAAGTATGTTGTATCTGAATACTAAAGACTGAAACTGATTATTATTTTGTATGCTTTCAATGACTTGATCGTTGGAGTGTGATCAACAGATAGAGCCCCCTCTGTCTCAGCGGAGTGTTGTTCCAATGCACCAAGAGGAGGCAGATTAGAAGCGGAGCTTGCCCATCCAGTTAGCCTGAAGATCAACCGGCGAGAAAATTTGGCACCCACCGTGAGGCACAATGAAACTTGATCCCATCCACATTCGTGTTTGAGTTTCCTAACGTGATGAGAAACACAAGGAAAAGCCCGCAAGGATCTAAAGGAACTGATGCCTCCACCTTACAACAACTCGTGGAGACCATGAGTGATGGAAGAGGCCCAAGCCCATGATAGAAAAAGCCCAAGCCCAAGCCCAAATACAAGTTCAAGCTTCAACTCAAGCCCAACAAATAGAAGATATGGGCAAACTAAGCATCATTGGATGTCTTTCTTTTATAATTACTTTTGAGTATTTTTAGTAGAACATAAAAGGAGGTGTAGATATAAATATAAGAGGTGCAAATGTATAAAGCTAAGTCACAACTTCCATGTGACACAAAAGAAGGTGTAGGTATAGATTTAGAATTTCCCTCCACTTTCTTTTTAATTTCCAGCCCCCTAAACACTATAAATAAGAGGGCTTGGCTCATGTATTTTCAAGATTAATTGAATAGTGAAATGTTGCCAAAATTGTGTCATTCTCACTCCTTGCCTAAACTTTCTTAGGAATAGGCTTTTAATCTTCAAACCTTTCACCACCTTATAAATAGGAGGCCAACGGATAGTATAAATAGGAGCAAGAACAAATCCGAGAGGAAGCTAGAGTTGAGCAAGTAGTTATGCAAAATCGACTGATGGCAGAGATCGAGGCCTCCCGGGTAGCCAACGAGGAAATGCGCAAGTTCAATGTGGAATTACGTAGAAATCTACACCAACGTGACCAATGTTCCACCAGGGAACGAGGTCTGAACTTTCCTTTCAGATAGAGTCCCAAACCATTTTCGCAGGCAATCATGGATGAGCTTGTTCCAACTCATTACATCACACCTAAGATTGCCTCTTTCATAGGAAGAGAGTACCCTGAAAATCATCTCACGGCATTCAATGCTCAGATGATTGTCTTTGGAGGAACAAATGTCATCCACTATAATATGTTCATGAGTACTTTTACAGGTACATCCCTGCAATGGTTCAGTGGGCTTCCCGATGGTCACATCACCTCTTTCGCTCAGTTCCCCATATTCTTTAGAGAACACTTATCTGTCAACTAGGTCAAACCTCTTAAGTTGTATGACCTTTTCAACGTAAGGCAGAGGGAGGAAAAGCCGTTGAAGGATTATCTTAATAGATTATGGGCTCTTACGGTAAGACTCCAAACGCATGATGAAGACGTGATGGTCATTACTTTCGAACAATGGATCGCAACGGGACCGTTCAGCGATTCGCTAATCAGAAATCCAGCGGAGACATTTTCTGAGATACGAGAACGAGTTGTCGCCTACATCGAAGCAGAGGAGGTCGTAGTCAGAAGAACGACTGGTCGCATTTAAGGCAACCTAGGCCTAAGGAAAGTAGCCGAGCTCGACCCTTGCGAGTCAACAAAACCTCGACCGAGAAGAGAACAGACTCAAGGTACGTGTCATGCGTAGCCAAGAGGGACGAGCCCAAGACAAAAGGCAGGGAGAAGTCAAATACTCGGCCCAAATTCCGGGTGTCCTACAAAGAATTGTTGAGTATGTCAGGGGTAACAAACTAGCTGAAGTTTCCCCTGAAGACAGATCGAAATCTGGGATCATGAAAAGATGCCTAGTGTGAGTTCCACAAAGCATTTGGGCATAATGTCAAGCGATGCATAGCTTTTGGCGACCAACTGGCTAGCTTGGTGAAGGAAGGGACCTGAAGCAGTATCTTGAGGCTGACCAGGGAGAGGTCGCTCTCAGGGACCAAGTACATGTGATGTGAGTTGATTTTAAATGTTTTCATTTATGGTGACACTTTTACTTAAGGTTGGGATTTTAACAATTAATGGTGAGAACCTAAGGAAGATTCCCATTGGACACGAACTTAAGCAAGTGGTTAAGTAAGTGTGAAGGTGCACTCACAAAGGCAAAGATTAAAAAACAAGATATGGTGAGAATGAGATGCAATTGCGGAATTGAAAATGGGCACAAGGTAACATCAATGGTGGTCATGGCCTCCCAAATAATGCACCATACTCATGATTATGAGTGAAACCCAAGAGCAACAAAGAAGAGAAACTGAGAGACAAACACATAAAATGGAATGGAGAAATGGAAGGAAAATGGAATGAGAAAACTTATGATGGTGGGTGAGAAATATCACGCCACTTGGAGGGTGATGTGCCCTAAGATGAGTGTGTTGGCCGCCACTTGAGAACTTCCAAAATCACTCAAGATAAGACCTCAAACCTAAGAGGACAAAAGTCTCATTAAGAGTTCACACAATTTGTGTAGAGTTTCTTTACTTCATTCAAATTCAACTTGTCAAATACAATGGGTAGGCCTCCTATTTATAGGTGAAGGAGCCTTAGAAAACAAGCAAGACAGGTAGGATGGGAAAAGGGAAAAAATGGACAACCTTAGGGTTTGACCGCACCCTAGGCTCGTCCTTCTAGAAACTAGGTCAAATTTCCTTCCTAAAGGGCTAGGAACCATCTAAAATGATAACTACACCCCCTATTATGCTAAAGGCACCTTACCTAGCCTATTTTTGCTATTTGGACCCCTAAAGTGAGCCTAAATTATTTACAAACATATTCTATTTTTTAAGAAGACCAAAAGGAAGAACTTATGGTATTCTGATTTATAACTTCTTCTTTTGCTGATTCTTTCTCGAGGCTTGGTGGGGTCTGGCTTTGTATCTTGAGATGACTGACCCTTTTGGAAAATGCTTGGAGCCCACTCTCTGCTTCGTGAGCTTTGACCTGGAAGTCGTGATTCCTCACGAGAAGGATTCGGTGGTGATATTGTTGAATCAAGAGTGTTCAAGCTTTGAAGAATCCAAATCCTTTGTGTTTGATGGAAGGCTGAAGGTGCTTGATATTGCTGAGGTGCTTTAGAATAGGATCTGGGGTAGATTATATTTGTAATCCACTCTTTGTTGAATCTAAAGCTTAAGTGTTTTCAAATCTTTTAAGTTTAAAGTGTTTTTCAAAACTAAGTGAAAAACAACCTGTTGTTTTGTCAAAACAAATGATTGTTTATACTTAGGTGTTTTTGAAAAAGTTTGAAAACTGTTTTGGATGGTTGACTTGCTGTCAAACCAAAACAACCGATTGATTCATTGTTTCAACCGATTGTTTGTTTGGAATCCTAACAGAAATAGTTTTGTTTGTTAAAAGAGCTTTAATTGATTTCATAACTGAATACGCTCCTGCTTTAAATGCTTTGACCAAGATTTGAATACTATAAATAGTTTGTTACTGTTTTATAACAAACAACAAGAAAGAAAAACAGATTTGAGTTTTTCAAAGAGTTTTCAAGCATTTGAGTTTTCACTTTGAGCTTTGGTTATTCAAGAGAGAAGTGGAATAGGATTACTCTGTATTGATTTCAGTTGATTCTTAAACAATGTAATTCGTTTTGTGATTTTTGTACATTCTGGTGTGGTAAAGCCAAGAAGGGTTGTGTGCTCTTGAGGTTGTCAAGATCAACATTCTTGGTGGAGTGTGTGCTGAGCCAAAGGAAGTGTGTGTCTTGAGGGGATCAAGGTCACTTCTTTGGTGGTGTGTGTATGTAATCTGGATTGGATTACCTAGTGGATTCCCCAGTGGTTTGTAGGAAACTGGATGTAGCTCTTGGGTTAAGAGTGAACTAGTATAAACTGTTTGTGCATTTCTCTCTTCCTTAAACTCTTTAATTTCAGTTGTTGTTATTTTTACTAGTATAAACAACCGATTGTTTCTGCGAAACAACCGATTATTTTTTTGTTGCTTTTCTATTTTGAGCTTTGTTCTTGGCAAACTGAATTCCTAAATCTGGTTTCTTGCAAAGAATTTCATTCTATCTTAAAAAGTTTGCGAAAACCCCCTTTAAACCATTCACCCCCCCTCTAGTTTAAAGCCATAAATTCTAACAGATATATGTTGTCACCGTAGGAAGGAAGGTGCACAGAGTCTTGATTGAGCAAGGGAGCTCGGCTGACGTGATGTTCTCGACAAAGTTCAATAGTTTGTAGTTATCTCCTGACCAGCTAAGGCCATACGATGGGTGCTTGGCCAGCTTCGCGGGAGATCAGGTGGAAGTATGAGGGTACATCGATCTGAGGACGACCTTCTCTAATGGCACCGTGGCAAGGACAATTACCATAAGGTACATTGTCGTTAACGCGTCTTCAGCTTATGAATTACTTTTAGGAAGACCTTCGCTGAACAAGTTGAGTGCGGTAGCCTCAACGACTCATATGAAGATTAAGTTGCCTTCTCTTGAAGGAGGATTAATTACCATCAAGTTTGATCAGAAGATGGCACGAAAATGCTACGAGAGTAGCTTGAAGAATAGAAGAGGAACCTACACAATCACTGTTCGGGCGAGAGAGCCAAAATGGATTGCGGAGGTAGAAGTCGCCAGTGAGCGGCGACCTGGACCTGCTGAAGAGGTTTAGGGAAGGGAGATAGAAGGGAAGAAGTTCAAGCTCGGCACCTCGTTGTCAAAGAGTTGCAAGATAGGATAGCCGAGGTGATCTCAAAGCACATGAATGCTTTCGCGTGGTCATCTGCGGACATGCCCAGGATATACCTAGAATTGCTTACCATGGATGAAAAGGTCAGGCCAGTGGTCCAGAGGACAAGAAAGTTCAACGAGGATAAGTGCCTTGTCATTCGAGAAGAAACTCATAAGCTTTTGAATGTTAATCACATAAGGTAATCCAATACCCTAAGTGGTTGGCGAATGTTGTGTTGGTAAAGAAGGTCAATGGGAAGTGGAGAATGTGCGTCGACTTAACCGACCTGAATAAGGCTTGTCCCAAGGATTCTTACCCACTACCGAGCATAGACTCCTTGGTGGACAGCGCTTCGAGTTGTCGGTTGTTGAGCTTTATGGATGCGTTCTTGTGGTATAACTAGATTCGTATGCACCCGAGGGACGAAAGCAAGACAACCTTTATGGTTGAGTTCGCCATCTACTGCTACAGGGACATGCCCTTTGGCCTTAAGAATGTTGGCGCCACTTATCAAAGGTTGATGGATAGGATCCTCGCCCCAATGCTTGGGCGGAACGTACAGGCGTATGTAGATGACATGGTCGTCACGTCGGAAGAAAAGGATCAGCACATTCCTAACCTAGAAGAGCTATTCACGACAATCGCTAAGTACAACTTAAAGCTTAATCTTGAAAAGCGTGTGTTCGGGGTAGAAGCAGGGAAGTTCCTTGGTTTCTTGCTGACTGAGAGGAGTATAGAGGCAAACCCCGACAAATGTGCTATAATCACAGGAATGAGGAGCCCCGCCAACGTGAAGGAGGTCCAACAATTAACTAGACGCATTGTCGCTCTGTCTCATTTCCTATCAACTAGTGGAGATAAAAGGTATTCATATTTTCAGTGCCTCAAGAAGAACAATCGATTTGTGTTGACTGATGAGTGTGAATAAGCTTTCACCAAGTTAAAAGAGTACTTAGCTAGTCCCTCTGTTCTTGGTAAGCCAATTCCTGGACCCTTATTCGTCTTTATTTTGCAATTACAGATCGGGAAATTAGCTCGGTCATTTTGCAAGATCAGGATAAGGTCCAAAAGTCGGTCAACTTTATGAGTAAGGTACTACAGGGACCAGAAACTTGGTATCAGGCTATCGAAAAAGTTGCCTCAGTCGTGGTGTTTACAGCTTGTCGACTCCGCCATTACTTTTAGAAGCTCACCGTGATTGTAATGACTAATCTTCCCATTTGCAAGGTCCTTCAAAAGCCCGACATAGCAGGGCGGATGGTCCATTAGGTAGTTGAGTTATCTGAGTTTGATATACAATATGAACCTCGAGGTTCGATTAAGGGTCAGATGTATGCTTATTTCATAGTAGTGCTTTCACCAGAGGGTCCCCAATCTAACCCTAATGACTTCCAATGGGTCCTTTTGGTAGATGGATCCTCCAACCAACAGGAGAGTGGACTTGGGGTTATTTTAGAAGGACCAAGTGGGTTGTTAATCGAGCAAGCCCTGAGGTTCGCGTTCAAAGTGAGCAACAATCAAGCTGAGTATCAGGCCTTGATAGTAGGAATGCTGCTAGCCAAGCAGTTGGGAGCTCAAAGTTTATTGGTGAAGAGTCACTCGTTGCTTGTCACAGGGCAAGTCACAGGTGAGTATCAGACCAAGGATCTGCAACTAGCCTCATATCTCATGTATCTAATGCTTTTGAAAGCAGTTTTCTCTACGTTTGAACTTGTACATGTTCCTATAGAATAGAACTCCCAAGAAGACATGTTGTCAAGCTTGCAAGTTCAGGGAAGGGAGGTCAGCAGAGGTTAGTCATTCAGGAGACATTGAACTCACCCAAGATAGTTGAAGAAGGACCAACCGAGGTCAGCCACATAGACGTCTTAGAGGTCAGCTCGAAGAAAGGGAGGAGGCATCGGTCAATGACTCAATAGACCCTGAAAGTCCTTAGGTTAACTACCTATGGGTTCTAGGGGGATGAGTTTCTTGAGGTTTTGCAGGTCAACACCACAGAGACTTGGATGAACACAATTAAGAGGAATGCATGGAAATATACCCTGATAGATGGCAAGCTTTTTTGTCACGGCTATACTCACCCAATCCCCACTTGTGTGAGTGGAGATCAGTGTACCCGCATCTTGGTCAGGCTTCATGAGGACATTTGTGGTAGCAACATAAAAGGACGAGCTCTCTCATTGCAGGTCATCCGAGTTGGGTATTATTGGCCAACCATGAAGGAGGATTGCGTGAAGTATGTGTTGAACCAAGTGGTGTTCAAGCTTTGAAGAATCCAAATCCTTTGAAGGATGTTGAAGCCTTTGCTGTGTTGGTTTAGCTTAGTTCTGGGGTAGTTTGAATGTTGTAATCCACCCTTTGATTAAATCTAAAGCATAAGCATCTCAATCTTTGTGAAAGTAAAATGTTTTCAAACTAATTTAAAACAACCGATTGTTTTGTCGAAACAACCGATTGTTTATACTTAGGTATTTTGAGAAAAAGATTGAAAACTGTTTTTAAAATGGTTGAACTGTTAAGAACCAAAACAACCGATTGATTCGAGGAAACAACCGATTGTTTGTTTTGGGACCATAACAGAAAAACTGTTTTATCTTTGACTGAGCTTTAAATGTTTTAACTGCTTACGCTCCAGTCATTAAATGCTTTGACCAATCTTTTAATGCAATTTAAGAGTTTTTTAAAATTTGATAACAAACTACATCTTTGAATAAATTCAGAAAAACAGATTTGACAATCAATCTTTGACAAGTTTTTGCTAAGAGTTTTTGACTTTTTTTAAAGAGTTGAGATTGCTAAGATTGTGTGATTGATCAAAGTTGTGGAATAGGATTCTACTTGTATTGATTTCATATTATCTTCTGTAACAAGTGTAATCCTTGTACTCTCTGTAAAAACAAGTTTCGTTTCTGTGTTTGCTAAGATTGGTTGTGTATTCTTGAGGGGATCAAGATCAGCAATCTTGGTGTAGGTGTGTTGACCAAGGAGAGTGTGTTTCTTGAGGTGTTCAAGGTCATTCTCTTGGTTGTTGTGTAAGTGATCAAGGTGTGATTGCTTAGTGGATTTCCTCAGGATTTCTGAGAAGACTGGATGTAGCTCTGGGTTTGGAGTGAACAAGTATAAACAACTGTGTACAATCTCTCTATCCCTATCTCTTTAAATTCAGTTTTGTCATTTGATAACTGGTATAAACAACCGATTGTTTCGGTAAAACAACCGATTGTTTTTCCAGTATTGTGCTTTTGCTTTATGTTTTGAGAAACTCAATTCTTAATCAAGGTTTTCTTGAAGTATTTTCTTTCTAGGCTTAAAAGTTTACGAAAATCTTTCTTAAACAATTCACCCCCCCTCTCGTTTAAGGCCATATATTCTAACAATTGGCATCAAGAGCTTGGTTCTTGAAAGTTATTCAAGTTGATCTAAAAATCTTTTTTCTATGGCTGGAAAACTATCTTTTGAGGAAGGTGCTTCAATCTACAAACCACCTTTATTCTGTGGATTGAATTATAAGTTTTAGGAAGCAAGAATGAAAATCTTTATTGAATTTATTGATCAAAGAATTTGGGATTCAATTGAGAATGATCCTTACATTCCAAAGTTCAAAAAGGATAATTCTTTCATTGCAAAACCTTTGTCCAAATGGACAAATGATGAATGTAAGATGGCCCAACTTGATCGGTCTGCTCAAAACATTATAACTTCTGCACTAGATACTAATGAATTTTTCAGGATATCAAAGTGAAAAACTACTAAGGATATGTGGGATACACTCAAGGCTGCTCATGAACAAAAGGAAGCAATGACAAAGAGTCAAGCAAGAAGGAAAAGAAGGCAAAATAAGAAAAGCCCCAATCTTTGCTTAATGGCCAGAAGGGAGGATGACTCAAGTAGTGTAAGTTCATCAAACTCCTCAAACTCTTAAAATTATAGTCAATTACTTCAAGCCTTTCAAGAAACACATGAAGAAGCCAACCGATTGGCTCTCTTGAACAATCGGTTAAAAGAAAAGAACAACTGGCTTGAAAACAGAGTAAAGGCACTAGAAGAGGATTTAGAAAATTCAAAAACAGATTTTGAAAATATGGAAATCATTTACAAAAACTTCTCTTGCAAGTGTGATACTCTAGTTTGTGAAAATTGTGAAAATCTTGAAAAGAATGTCCACTATCTTGTTAAAACAGTGGATAAGCTTTCTAATGGCCAATTCAACTTTGAGAGTGTTCTAGCATCTCAAAACTGTGTTTTTGGAAAATCTGGATTGGGTTTTAATCCACAAAACAAACAAGATAGATTTTCAAAATCATTTTCGAAAATGCCAGAAAAAAAATCGATTGGACCATTGAAACAACCGATTGTTACATGCTTCTATTGCATGAAAAGAGGTCATTCTGTGAGGTTCTGTAAAATTATAAAACATGTTGTTCCTAAAGGTCTTATGAAGTGGATCCCTAAGGGAAATAAAGCTTTAATTGATGAGTATAAACCAGATGGACCCACATTCATAAGGGGACCAAATCTTTGTACTTGAAAATCTCTTTTGTAGGAAATCTTGGAGGAGAGCAAGCAACTATGGTACTTGGATAGTGGATGCTCCAAGCACATGACAGAGAACAAATCAAAGTTCCTGTGTATCTCCTTTAAGCAAGAAGGTCATGTCACCTATGAAGACAACAACAAAGGAAGGATTCTTGGGAGAGGATCCATAGGAGACAAAGACATCTTGGTAATCCATGATGTGCTTTATGTAGAAGGCCTAAAGCATAATCTGCTGAGCATTAGCCAACTTTGTGACAAGGGATATCAAGTGATGTTCAAGGCAAATACATGTGAAATATGTCTACCCAACACCAAAGAGGTAATGTTCGTAGGTAAGAGAGTTAATAATGTGTATCTTCTAGATATTTATTCACCATGTTCAATTGGATGTCTTCTATCCAAGCAAGATGAATCTTGGCTTTGGCATAGAAGAATTGCTCATATTCACATGAATCATTTGAACAAGCTAATTTCAAAAGATCTTGTGATTGGGTTGCCAAAGCTCAAGTTTGAGAGGGATCACATTTGTGAAGAATGCCAAACAGGGAAACAAGTGAAAAGTTCTTTCAAAATTAAAAATGTTGTTTCATCTTTGAGACCTCTTGAACTTCTTCACATGGATCTCTTTGGACCCTTAAGAACTGAGTCTTGGTGGAAATTATTATGCTCTTGTTATTGTTAATGACTTTTCTAGGTACACTTGGACTCTTTTCTTGGAATCAAAGAGTGATGCCTTTGCTGCATTCAAAAAGTTAGCAAGAAGACTACAAAACACAAAGAACATCAACATAGGTTCTATTAGGAGTGATCATGGAGGAGAATTTCAGAATGAGAAGTTTAGCAAATTCTGTGAGAAGTTGGGAATTCTGCACAATTTCTCTGCTCCAAGAACACCACAACACAATGGAGTGGTAGAAAGGAAGAACATGTCTCTTGAAGAGTTTGCAAGGACAATGCTTAGTGAATCATCACTTCCTAAGTACTTTTGGGCAGATGCAGTGAGCACCTCATGCTATGTGATGAATAGGGTGCTTATAAGGCCTATTTTGAAGAAAACTCCATATGAACTTTTCAATGGAAGGAAGCCTAACATCAGTCACCTCAAAATCTTTGGCTGCAGCTGTTTCATTCTCAACAATGGAAAAGAAAACTTGGGAAAGTTTGATGAGAAAGCGGACCTTGGTATCTTCATAGGTTATTCACTCACAAGTCATGCATATAGAGTATACAACAAGAAGTTGATGACTGTAGAAGAATCAGTTCACGTTGTCTTTGATGAGGTAGATCGCAGAATCAATCAAATCCCAAAGACCAGTGTTGAAGAAGATGAACAGAGCATCAGTTTGGAGAAGCTGGAAATCTGTGCAGAAAAACAACCGGGTGATTCGCAGAAACAACCGATTGAAATTCTGCAATAGAGTGAGTTGCCCAAGGAGTGGAGGATTCCTAGAGATCTGTCAGTGGATAACATCATAGGGCAGATAAAGGAAGGTGTCTCCACACGTAGCTCCATCTCAAACTTCTGCAGGCACACAACTTTTGTCTCTCAAATTGAACCAAAGTCAATTGAGGAAGCTCTCAAGGATGAGAAGTAGGTTGAAGTTATGCATGAAGAGCCGAATTAGTTTGCAAGGAATGAGGTATGGTTTCTTGTCCCTAAAACTAATGAAATGAATATTATTGGTTCGAAATGGGTTTTCAGGAACAAGCTAGATGAGGATGGTGCGATCACAAGGAACAAAGCAAGGCTAGTTGCCAAAGGCTACAATCAAGAAGAGGGCATAGATTATGGTGAGACCTTTGCTCCTGTTGCTAGATTGGAGGCTGTGAGGCTGCTGTTGGCCTTTGCATGTATGAGTGGTTTTAAACTCTTCCAAATGGATCTCAAAAGTGCCTTCTTAAATGGCTACATCAATGAGGAAGTCTATGTAGATCAACCACCGGGATTTGAAGATCATAAGTATCCCAACCATGTCTTCAAGTTGAAGAAAGCTTTGTATGGACTGAAACAAGCTCCAAGGCAGTGGTATGAAAGGCTTAGCAACTTTCTGCTATCTCATGGATATGAAAGAGGAATGGTAGGAAAGACTCTCTTCATCAAGAAGTCAAATGCAGAAATAATTCTTGTGCAAATCTATGTTGATGATATCATCTTTGGTGATACACAAGATAGATTGTGTGAAAGGTGAGTTTGAAATGTCTATGATGGGAGAACTATCTTTCTTTCTTGGATTGCAGGTTAAGCAAACGAAGGATGGGATCTTCTTAAGTCAATCAAAGTATTGCAAGGAGATTCTCAAGAAATTTGAAATGGAGAGTTGCAAAGAAGCTAGTACTCCAATGCCAACAAGTTGTTACATGGATGCGGATGCTGCTGGAAAATGTGTAGATCAAACAAAATACAGAGGATTGATTGGATCTTTGCTTTATCTAACAGCTAGTAGGCCGGACATCATGTTTGTGGTGTGTCTATGTGCAATATATCAAGCAAATCCTAAAGAGTCACACTTCAAAGCTGCAAAAAGAATTCTGAAATATCTCAAAGGAACATCATCTGTATGATTATGGTATCCTTCTCACTCTCCAATACATTTAATTGGTTATTCACATTCTGACTTTGCAAGTTGCAAGCTAGATAGAAAGAGCACAAGTGACACTTGTCACCTTCTTGGCTCAAGCCTAATCTCATGGCATAGCAAGAAGCAAGCATGTGTTGCTCTCTCTACTGCTGAGGCTGAGTATATTGCTGCTGGAAGCTGTTGTGCACGGATTCTATGGCTCAAGCAACAACTTGCAGATTTTGGTTTACAAATCAGCAAGGTTCCCTTAATGTGTGATAACACAAGTGCCATCAATCTTACCAAAAATCAGATTCAGCACTCAAGGACCAAACATATTGAGATAAGGCATCATTTCATCAGGGATCATGTACAAAATGGGAATTGTGAAGTGAAGTTTGTGGAGACCAAACTGCAGTTAGCTGACATCTTCACCAAACCATTACCAAAAGAGAGGTTTTTCTTCTTAAGATATGAGTAAGGTATTCTTGATCTTAATAATCTCTCCTAAATTTGTTTTTAATACATGTTAAAGTCTATTTGTAAAGACAAATAGGGCGAGAATTAATTGGTTCTTGTATATCTTTATCTGATATTGTATAATCTGTTAAAATCTCTGATATGAAAGTGTTTTCTGCTGCTGCTGATAGAAACAACCGATTGTTTCGTGTAAACAACCGATTGTTTATCATGCTTTACTTAGAATATGTAAAAATCTAACTTGCTGTTGTAAGAAGCATTGGGTAGTATAAATGTTATTTTTGCAGGTACTGCTTCAGATTCAATCAGAACAAACACAAGCACCAGGGATTTGTCTTCATCAAATAGGGGGAGATTGTTGAACCAAGTGGTGTTCAAGCTTTGAAGAATCCAAATCCTTTGAAGGATGTTGAAGCCTTTGTTGTGCTTGGTGTTGCTGTGCTGGTTTAGCTTAGTTCTGGGGTAGTTTGAATGTTGTAATCCACCCTTTGATTAAATTTAAAGCATAAGCATCTCAATCTTTGTGAAAGTAAAATGTTTTCAAACTAAGTTAAAACAACCGATTGTTTTGTCGAAACAACTAATTGTTTATACTTAGGTGTTTTGAGAAAAAGATTGAAAATTGTTTTTAAAATGGTTGAACTGTTAAGAACCAAAACAACCGATTGATTCGAGGAAACAACCGATTGTTTGTTTTGGGACCATAACAGAAAAACAATTTTATCTTTGACTGAGCTTTAAATGTTTTAACTGCTTACGCTCCAGTCATTAAATGCTTTGACCAATCTTTTAATGCAATTTAAGAGTTTGTTAAGATTTGATAACAAACTACATCTTTGAATAAATTCAGAAAAACAGATTTGACAATTAATCTTTGACAAGTTTTTGCTAAGAGTTTTTGAGTTTTTTCAAAGAGATGAGATTGCTAAGAGTGTGTGATTGATCAAAGTTGTGGAATAGGATTTTGCTTGTATTGATTTCAGATTATCTTTTGTAACAAGTGTAATCCTTGTACTCTCTGTAAAAACAAGTTTCGTTTCTGTGTTTGCTAAGATTGGTTGTGTATTCTTGAGGGGATCAAGATCAGCAATCTTGGTGTAGGTGTGTTGACCAAGGAGAGTGTGTTTCTTGAGGTGTTCAAGGTCATTCTCTTGGTTGTTGTGTAAGTGATCAAGGTGTGATTGCTTAGTGGATTTCCTCAGGATTTCTGAGAAGACTGGATGTAGCTCTGGGTTTGGAGTGAACAAGTATAAACAACTGTGTACAATCTCTCTATCCCTATCTCTTTAAATTCAGTTTTGTCATTTGATAACTGGTATAAACAACCGATTGTTTCGGTAAAACAACCGATTGTTTTTCCAGTATTGTGCTTTTGCTTTATGTTTTGAAAAACTCAATTCTTAATCAAGGTTTTCTTGAAGTATTTTCTTTCTAGGCTTAAAAGTTTACGAAAATCTTTCTTAAACAATTCACCCCCCCTCTCGTTTAAGGCCATATATTCTAACAGTATGCACAACACTGTGAGCAATGTTAGAAGCAAGCTGATTGGCATCACGCACCAACCGAAGAGTTGCAGTTGATTTACAGCCTGTGGCCTTTCCATACTTGGGGAATAGACATCCTGGGTCCTTTCCTTTTGACAATACGGCAGATGAAATACCTTATTGTGGCGATCGAGTACTTCACCAAGTGGGTCAAAGGTGAGCCAATTGCACAAATAACTTCCCATAATGTGCAACATTTTGTGTGGAAAAACATTGTGTGTCGTTTTGGGATCCTGATGAAGATCTAATAGAGGAGGCGCCTAAGGCCCAAGCCCAAGTGGGGGCCCAAGCCCAACCCATGAGCTCATCATCCTTCATGCCTCAAAGGATTACTAGGAGCAAGGCTAAGGCTTTAGGAGATAAGCATCATTGGATGTCTCTTTTTGTAATTTCTTTTGAGTAGTTTTTTTAGTAGAACACAAAAGGAAGGTGTGGATATAGATATAGGGAGTGCTAATGAACAAAGACAAGTCACACCTTCCATGTGACATAAATAGAAGGTGTAGGTGTAGTTTTAGGAGGTGCCAAAGAAAGAAATTAAGTCACACATTCCTTGTGACTTGTTAGGCGCCGAATTTGAATAGCTTGCATTTGAATTTTCCCTCTTCGTTTGCAGCCCTCTAAACACTATAAAAAGAGGTGCTTGGCTCTTGTAAAATTAGATTAAATTTGAAGTAAAGAAACTATACACATTTTGTGCTAGAATTGTGAGAATTGCTTTCTCCTAGCCTAGTCTCATCTTGTGAGTGTTTGGGAAGCTCTCAAGTAGCGGCATCTTGCACTTATCTTGGATCAATCACCATCCAAGTGGCGTGTTCTTCCCTATCATGTCTTCAACCACATAAGTTCCTTCTTGCTTCATCTCCATTTCCATTTTCGTACCTTAATTCTTCATTCTATTCGGTTATGTTGTTTTGTTCTTCAATTCTACCGATTGTTCGTCTTGTTCTTGTGTTTCCTTTTTTCAATTCTGCACTTAGCTCTCCATTTCATTCAGTAATTGTGTTTAATTCCTTGTGTTCCTTTTCGGTTTACATTTGTGTTGTTCTTGTGAATCGGTTTGTGGAATGGCACTCATATTTATGAGTTTGGTTCATCACTTGGAAAACTTTAAGCTCCATTGATGTTTCCTTAAGTTTCTCCACTTAACCGAATTGTTCCTTGTCTTTACAGCTTCTAATTGTCATCATTCATCACATATACTTGTGTTTTTCCTTGGACCTTTGGAAATGAACCTTCACATCTACTTAACACTTGTTAAGTTAATGTCCAGTGAGGATTTTCCTTAGGTGACTCACCTTAAATTGCTAAGAATCTAGATCTTAATTCCTAAAAGTGCTACAATATTAATGAATCTAAAATCAACTCACTTCATGTGGTATCTAGAGTTATGGTTGTGTTCAAAAAAAAATTGAGTTGATTGGCACTTTATTTCTGATTTTGTGTTAGTTGATTCTGTTTTTTTGCTTTAATTGAGTCTTTTCTGCTGTTTTAATTGGTACAAATTAATTGTGTTTGAGTCATTTTGATTTTTGAATCCATATATGTTTTGTCAAAGTCATGTTTCTCCTAAAAAGTCATCAATTCTATGTAGTACTTTTATTCATAATTTTGGTTGATTGATTTTCTTTGAGTGCAGTTTTTATAATTCTGTTTCTGATCCTTTGGTGCATTTTTCTTTTTAGAATTGAGTTCATGCTTGTTTGTTAGATCCATACAAGTTCCTACACATCAATTTCATTGTATCTTTGAAGTTTCAATTCTGTTTTTTTTAATTCCAGAATAGGTTTCTTCTATTTTCCAGTATTTGTGCTTACTGAAATTGCTTATGAAAATTAATTTTGTTGGAGAAAAATTCTGAAGTTCTGGATTTAAGTAGTTTTAAGTGTTATAAAAAAAGTGGAAAAAACAGTTAATCAAAATTCAAAATACAGAAAAAATGATAAATAAAAAACAATCAGTGTCCAATTTTGGTGCGGAAAATACGGTGAAGCGGCAGTGATTTTGAAAAATTTATCACAATTAATTGGCGCACTGTTTTTGTATGATTCCAGTGCCTAATTTGAGATAAGATCTTGAACTTTCAGTGGTTTAAATTTCAACTTCCAGTTTCCATTATCTAGTTAAGCATAAATTGTTCAAGTCACGCACATTTTTTACACAAATTCCAGTAGTACTGTTTTTGGTTTTCTTCATCTTCTTCTAGTACTATTCTTTAGGTTCCCTTTGTGTGCTATCTTTTCATTGAGTGCCTTATTTTCTTGTTTTTCTTTTTCATTTAATATTCTATTCACAGTTTTGTCATCTCTTTTACTTCTATTTTTGGTTTAGCTATTTCTTGTTTACACCTTTTCTTGCTTGTCTTTTCTTGTTTCCTCAAGTTTTGTGGTGATTTGTTCTTTGAGTAAGTGTACTTTGCTTTGGCATATTTCACTTAAGGCTCATCCAATCCACAAGAGAGGCTTGGTTAAGGAAAGAAAAATTTTATTTGAGTGGTTTGAGTGCTCTTTATCTTGTTGCCGCAAGCACTTTCTTTCTTTTCTAACAAGTTTTCTTTAATTGTTTGCTCTTTGTGTTCTTTTTGTGTTTCTTTGCTATAATGGCTAATTTTTCTAGTGGAGAATCCTCTAAACCTCACTCTCCTCAAAAAGCAATCCTCATTGATGAATTAAAGGATTCTAAAAGAACTATTGCACAAAGAGATGAGGTGATAAGACAAATGGAGGTAAGACTCCAAAAATTAGAGTTGGATAACACAAGCAATCTCCAATACCGAGAGAGAAGACATCATCATCATCATAGGCATGCCTTACAGACTTCTCAAAGTTCTTGTGGACATCATGATGAAGCTGAATGGAGGATGCGCCATAATTTTGAAGATAGGCGCCAAAATGTGGCTAAGCCTTATTTGCCTTATGTAAAATTACCTAGTTTTAGTGGTGAAGGGGATCCTAATGTGTATTTGGGATGGGAGGCCAAAGTTGAGCAAATCTTTCATGTATATGAGGTCCTAGAAGACCAAAGGGTTAGGTTAGCTTCTTTAGAGTTCATGGACTATGCCATGCAATGGTGGCACAAAACTCTTATGGACATTGGGCTAAACAAGAGGTCGCCCATGGTCTCTCGGGATGATTTAAAAGCTTGCATGCGCGCTAGATTTGTACCTCCACATTTTAGGAAAGACCTTTTGTTGAAGCTCCAACGGCTTCATCAAGGCACGCTTAGTGTGGATGGATATTTTAAAGAACTTGACACGCTTTTAATTAAAGTTGATATGCAAGAAAGTGATGAAGCTAAAATGGCTAGATTTGTTAGTGGTCTTAGAAGGGATATCCAAGATGTGGTGGAACTTTATGAGTATTGCAGTTTGATTTGTTATAACTAAGTTGTTTAACTCGAGGCAAGGTAAGACGACCTAACTCAGTGTAAGAACGATCATCTGAGTCTAGGCGCTCTGCAAATAAGTATTGTTTAAGTGCATGGTAAGTTGGGCTAACTCGGTCCGCGAGCGATCACCTACGTTCAGGTGCTCTGCGAAATGGATGAATGATGCGTAGCGGAATCATTCGCTCATACCTTTGGTAGTTAGGTGTAGGCACTCTGCGAAGCAAAGCTTGACGACATAAAGATATATGGCCCTTGGCCAAGTTGGTGAAATACCACTATGCACGTTGAGATTGAGCATAGGCTTGTCATGGCTATGGGTGTATAGTTCATTAAAAGGCTAGTTCTTTGTTAAATGAGAATTCCACTGTTTGTCATGCTTAGAATTGCCTAAGTTGGATTCTTGTTATCTTTATTACTCAAGATATAGAGATGAGCTAGCTTAAGTGTTAAACTATCTGCATGTATATTAATAATAGTTATTGTACTTAAGCTAGTCGAGGTTTGTTATATGATAAGTGATTTAAGTTAGTTGAAGTTACCATGTTAGGTATTGTGGCATGCATTCACAAAGGTTTTAAAATAGTTATAAAGTGATTTAGAGGTCATAAATATAAAAGTGATAAACTATTCGTCCCTTAATTGACCATCAATCACGGTTTTACCCGGGCCGAGTTCGGAATAGTCAATTTCGGGATGGAGTCTTGATGCTTGTTCAATAGTTGCCTCGAATCCCACAAGGTAGGATTGGGCAGCGTCCAACTTGAATGCCTCAGTAGTATTGGCGAAGTCTTCATCTTTTCGAGCTAGTTCTTCTTTCAGATCGAGAGCTTGCTCCTTTCTTCGGCTAGGCATGCAGCCTCTTGGGCTCGTTTTGCTGCCTCCTTAGCTTTCTCAACTTGAAGTTGTTAGGCTTCTTATTGCAAGTTGGTGGAATGCTTGAGCTCATTTTGTAAGCGCTCTATTTCCTTGCAAAGCAAAGCATTCTCTTAGGCCTTCAAGTCCTTTGCCACCCTCTGGTTTTTCATCTTGGTTACAGCCAAGCAACCCGTGGCGAAGGCTTGCCCAATTTGTTTCATGGCATCACAAACCAAGTGGTCTTCGTCGAAAGCCATGAGTCTTTTGTTATCTTCGCTGGGCAGGAAGGCCTTCTTAAAGTATGCAGGAATGTCAATGCTTGGATCCAAAAGGCTTTTCCCCTTGAAGCTCCCAGCTTCGCACTCTTGAACAAGAATTATATCTTGATGGCCTTCGCAGTGAACAATGCCTGGATAGGGAGTTCGGCCATCAGAATGTGAGTGCTCAGCAGGGGGAGTAGTCACCTTTATTTTTCTCTTAAAGACCAACCCAGAGGTGGTCTCCTTGTCTTGCTCAGTTGAAGTTTGGGCAACTATCTTTAGGGCCTTCTTTTTTTTAAGAGATTCATCGGGCATCTTGGCAGTTTCCTTCATCCTCTTTACCATTTCTTCTAGCTCTTTCTTGCTAATTTTGGATAGTTCTGCAAAGAAAACCAGTGAATGGTTAGTAATAATAGTAAAGTTAGTCACACCTGTTGAATCAAGTGTGTTCAAGCTTTGAAGAATCCAAATCTTAAGCGTTTGATGGAAAGTTGGAGGTGCTTGTTGTTGCTGTTGTGCTTTATTGTAGGATTTGGGGTAGATTATATTTGTAATCCACTCTTTGTTGAATCTAAAGCTTAAGTGTTTTCAAATCTTTTAAGTTTAAAGTGTTTTTCAAACTAAGTGAAAAACAACTTGTTGTTTTGTCGAAACAAACGATTATTTCATACTTAAGTGTTTTTGAAAATGGTTGAAAACTGTTTTGGATGGTTGACTTGTTGTCAAACCAAAACAACTGATTGATTCGCTATTTCAACCGATTGTTTGTTTGAAATTCTAACAAAAACAGTTTTGTTAGTTAAATGAGCTTTAATTGATTTCATAACTGAATACGCTCCTGCTTTAAATGTTTTGACCAAGATTTGAATACTATAAATAGTTTGTTAATGTTTTATAAAAAACAACAAGAAAGAAAAACAGATTTGAGTTTTTCAAAGAGCTTTTCAAAGATTTGAGTTTTCACTTTGAGCTTTGGTTATTCAAGAGAGAAGTGGAATAGGATTACTCTGTATTGATTTCAACTGATTCTGTAACAGTGTAATTCGTTCTAAAGATTTGTGCACATTCTGGTGTTGTAAAGCCAAGAAGAGTTGTGTGCTCTTGAGGTTGTCAAGATCAACATTCTTGGTGTGTGTGTGCTGAGCCAAAAGAAGTGTGTTTCTTGAGGGGATCAAGGTCACTTTTTTGGTGGTGTGTGTATGTAATCTGGATTTGATTACCTAGTGGATTCCCCAGTGGTTTCTGGGAAACTGGATGTAGCTCTTGGGTTAATAGTGAACCAGTATAAACTGTTTGTGCATTTCTCTCTTCCTTAAACTCCTTAATTTCAGTTGTTATTATTTTTACTGGTATAAACAACCAATTGTTTTTCTGGTGCTTTACTGTTTTGAGCTTTGTTCTTGGCAAACTGAATTCCTAATCTGGTTTCTTTCAAAGAATTTCATTCTATCCTAAAAAGTTTGTGAAAACCCCCTTTAAACCATTCACCCCCCCCCCCCCCCGCTCTAATTTAAAGCCATACATTCTAACAATTAGCATCAAGAGCTTGGTACTTGAAAAATACTCAAGTTTGATCCGAAAATCTTTTTCAATGGCTGGAAAACTATCTTTTGAGGAAGGTGCTTCAATTAACAAACCACCTTTATTCTGTGGTTTGAATTATAAGTATTGGGAGGCTAGAATGAAAATCTTTGTTGAATCCATTGATCAAGGAATTTAGGATTCAATTGAAAATGGCCCTTTCATTCCAAAGTTTAAAAAGAATGGATCTTTTATTAAAAAACCTTGGTCCCAATGGACCAATGAAGAATGTAAGATGGCCAAGCTTGATTGTATTTCCCAAAACCTAATAGCTTCTGCACTGGATTCTAATGAATTTTTCAGGATATCAGAATGCAAATCTGCCAAAGAAATGTGGGACACACTCAAAGCTTCTCTAGAAACATCACTGAATCAAAGGAAGTAAAGACAAGAAGTCAAGCAAGAAGGAAAAGGAGGCAAAATCGAAAAAGCCTCAACCTCTGCTTCATGGCCAAAAAGGAAGATGATTCAAGCAGTGTAAGTTCCTTTAATTCTTTAAATACTGAAAATTACAGTCAATTTCTTCAAGCTTTTCAAGAAACACATGAAAAAGCTAACTGATTGGCCCTCTTGAACACCCGGTTAAAGGGAATGAACAGCTGGCTTGAAAACAGAGTCAAAACACTGGAAGAATAATTAGAAAATTCAAAAACAGATTTTGAAAACCTTGAAATCTTTTACAAAAAATCTTCTTGCAAGTGTGACACTCTTATTTGTGAAAATTGTGAAAA
The DNA here is from genome assembly GCF_000499845.2 of Phaseolus vulgaris. Lineage (NCBI taxonomy): Eukaryota > Viridiplantae > Streptophyta > Magnoliopsida > Fabales > Fabaceae > Phaseolus > Phaseolus vulgaris. The sequence goes on from NC_023752.2 coordinate 27,640,253, forward strand.
TCTTGAAAAGAAAGTTCATTCTCTTGTTAAAACTGTGGATAAGCTTTCAAAAGGGCAATCCAACTTTGAGAATGTCTTGGCATCTCAAAATTGTGTTTTTAGAAAAGCAGGATTAGGTTTTAGTCCATAGAACAAGCAAGATAAATTTTTAAAGTCATTTTCAAAACTGCCAGAAAAACAACCGATTGATTTGTCGAAACAACCGGTTGTTACATGCTTTTATTGCATGAAAAGAGGTCATTCTATCATATTCTGTAAAATCAGGAAATATGTTGTTCCTAGAGGTCTCATGAAGTGGATTCCCAAATGTTGTAAAGCTTTAAACGATGAATGTAAACCAAATGGACTCACATTCATAAGGGGACCAAATCTTTGTACTTAAAAATCTACTTTGTATGAAACCTTGAAGGAGAGCATGCAGCAATGGTATCTAGACAGTGGGTGCTTAAAGCACATGACTGGGGATAAATCAAAGTTTCTAAGCATCTCTTTTAAGCAAGAAGGCCATGTAACTTATGGAGACAACAACAAGGGAAGGATTCTTGGAAGAGGATCCATAGGAGACAAAGATATCTTGATCATCCATGATGTTCTTTATGTAGAAGGCTTAAAGCACAACTTGCTAAGCATTAGTGAACTGTGTGACAAAGGATATCAAGTGATCTTCAAGACAAACTCATGTGAAATCTGTCTTCCCAACTCAAAAGAGGTAATGTTGATTGGTAAGAGAATCAATAATGTTTACCTCTTGGATATCTCTTCTCCTTGCTCTATTGGTTGCCTTCTTTCTAAGCATGATGAGTCTTGGCTATGGCATAGAAGAATTGCTCACATTCACATGAATCACTTAAACAAATTAATATCAAAAGATCTTGTGATTGGGCTGCCCAAGCTCATGTTTGAGAAGGACCATATTTGTGAAGTGTGCAAAAGGGGAAACAAGTAAAAAACTCTTTTAAAATCAAAAATGTTGTTTCTTCTTTAAAACCCCTTGAGCTACTTCACATGGATCTTTTTGGACCTTCAAGAACCATGCGCCTTGGTGGCAACTATTATGCTCTTGTTATTGTGGATGACTTTTCTAGGTTCACTTGGACTCTCTTCTTGGAATCAAAAAGTGATGCCTTCTCTGCCTTCAAGAAGCTTGCTAGAAGGTTGCAAAACACAAAGAACAACAACATTGGCTCAATAAGGAGTGATCATGGAGGGGAATTTCAAAATGAGAAATTCAGCAAATTCTGTGAAAAGATGGGAATTCTGCACAATTTCTCAGCTCCAAGAACTCCACAACATAATGATGTAGTGGAAAGGAAGAATAGATCCCTTGAAGAATTAGCAAGGACAATGCTAAGTGAATCCTCTCTACCCAAGTACTTTTGGGTTGATGCTGTTAGCACCTCTCGCTATGTGATGAATAGAGTGCTAATAAGGCCAATCTTGAAGAAGACTCCCTATGAACTCTTCAATGGAAGGAAACCAAACATCAATCACCTCAGAGTATTTGGTTGCAACTGTTTTGTTCTAAACAATGGGAAGGAAAACCTAAGGAAATTTGATGAAAAAGTTGATCATGGAATCTTTATTAGTTATTCCCTAAATAGTCATGCATATAGGATCTACAACAAAAGGCTAATAACTGTATAAGAGACTGTTCACGTGGTCTTTGATGAAGTGGATCGCAAAAGCATTCAAATCTCAAAGAACAATGCTGAAGAAGATGAGCAGAACATCAATTTGGAGAAGCTGGACTACTGTGCAGAAAAACAACTGATTGAATGCTCGAAACAACCAATTGAAATTCTGTAGCAGAGTGAGTTACCCAAAGAATGGAGGATCCCTAGAGATCTGTCAGTGGAGAACATCATTGGGCAGATAAAGAAGGGTGTTTCTACATGTAGCTTTATCTCAAACTTCTGCAAGCACACTACTTTTGTCTCTCAAATTGAACCAAAGTCAATTGAAGAAGCTCTCAAGGATGAAAAGTGGGTTGAAGCTATGCATGAAAAGCTGAATCAGTTTGCAAGAAATGAGGTATGGTTTATTGTCCCTAAAACAGCTGAGATGAACATCATTGGATTGAAATGGGTCTTCAGAAACAAACTGGATGAGGATGGTATGATCACAAGGAACATGGCAAGGCTAGTTGCCAAAGGCTACAATCAAGAGGCTAGTTGTCAAAAGTTCTTTTCTCAATGGCTACATCAATGAAGAAGTACATGTGGATCAACCACCGAGATTTGAAGATCATCAACACCCTAATCATGTCTTCAAGTTGAAAAAGGCTTTGTATGGGCTTAAGCAAGCTCCAAGGCAGTGGTACGAAAGGCTTAGCAACTTTCTTTGTCACATGGTTATGAAAGGGGAATGATTGACAAGACTCTCTTCATCAAGAAGTCAAATTCTGAAATTATCCTTGTGCAAATATATGTTGATGACATCATCTTTGGTGCTACACAAGATAGTTTGTGTGAAGAATTTGTGTCAGCTATGAAAGGTGAGTTTGAAATGTCTATGATGGGAGAACTTTCCTTCTTTCTTGGATTGCAGGTCAAGCAAACAAAGGATGGAATCTTTCTATGCCAATCAAAGTATTGCAAAGAAATTCTCAAGAAATTTGAAATGGAAAGTTGCAAGGAAGCAAGCACACCTATGCCCTCAAGCTGCTATATGGACAAATGCTGCTGGAAAAGCGGTAGATCAAACAAAATATAGAGGTTTGATTGGCTCTTTGCTCTATCTCACAGCAAGTAGATCGGACATAATGTTTGCAGTATGTCTTTGTGCAAGATATCAAGCAAATCCAAAGAAATCCCACTTCAAAGCTGCAAAGAGGATTCTGAAATATCTCAAAGGAACAACAAATGTTGGTTTATGGTATCCTTCTCACTATCCTATACATTTAATTGGCTATTCAGATTCTGATTTTGCAGGATGTAAGCTGGACAGAAAAAGCACAAGTGGTACTTGCCATCTTCTTGGTTCAAGTCTCATCTCATGGCATCGTAAGAAGCAAGCTTGTGTAGCTCTCTCTACTGCAGAGGCTGAAGACATTGTTGCTGGAAGCTGCTGTGCACAAATTCTTTGGCTTAAACAACAACTTGCAGATTTTGGATAGAAGATTAGCAAGGATCCATTGATGTGTGATAACACAAGTGCCATAAATCTTACCAAAAATTAGATTCAGCACTCAAGAACTAAGCACATTGAGATTCGCCATCATTTCATAAGGGATCATGTGAACAATGGAGACTGTGAAGTGAAGTTCATTGAGACAAAACTGCAACTGGCTGATATTTTCACAAAATTACTACCAAAAGGAAGGTTCTTCATTTTGAGAAATGAGTTAGGCATTCTTGACTCTCAAAATCTTTCTTAAAACTGTTTTATAACTGTTATAGTCTATTTGTGAAGACAAATAGGGGGAGAATTGATTGGTTCTTATGTGTCTTTCTCTGAAAAAGTGTTTTAAATCTGCTAAAATCTCTGATATCATAATTGTTTTTCCTTTTGCTGACATAAACAACCAATTTTTCGTGCAAACAACCGATTGTTTGTCTGGTATATTATTTTCAAAATGTGAAAAACTAACATGCTGTTGTAGGAAACACTGGATTGTATATATGTTGTTTTTGCAAGAACTGTTTCAGATTCAATCAAGTCCAACACAAGCAACCAGGAATTTGTCTTCATCAAATAGGGGGAGATTGTTGAATCAAGTGTGTTCAAGTTTTGAAGATTCCAAATCCTAAGCGTTTGATGGAAAGCTGGAGGTGTTTGTTGTTGTTGTTGTTGTGCTTTATATAGGATCTGGGGTAGTTTATATTTGTAATCCACTCTTTGTTGAATCTAAAGCTTAAGTGTTTTCAAATGTTTTAAGTTTAAAGTGTTTTTCATACTAAGTGAAAAACAACTTGTTGTTTTGTCGAAACAACCGATTGTTTTATACATAGATGTTTTTGAAAATGTTTGAAAATTGTTTTGGATGGTTGACTTGCTGGCAAACCAAAACAACTGATTGATTCGCTATTTCAACTGGTTGTTTGTTTGAAATTCTAACAGAAACAGTTTTGTTAGTTAAATGAGCTTTAATTGATTTCATAACTGAATACGCTCCTGCTTTAAATGTTTTGACCAAGATTTGAATACTATAAATAGTTTGTTAATGTTTTATAACAAACAACAAGAAATAAAAAGATATTTGAGTTTTTCAAAGAGCTTTTCAAAGATTTGAGTTTTTACTTTGAGCTTTGGTTATTCAAGAGAGAAGTGGAATAGGATTACTCTGTATTGATTTCAGTTGATTCTGTAGTGTAATTCGTTCTAAAGATTTGTGTACATTCTGGTGTGGTAAATCCAAGAAGGGTTGTGTGCTCTTGAGGTTGTCAAGATCAACATTCTTTGTGTGTGTGTGTGCTGAGCCAAAGGAAGTGTGTTTCTTGAGGGGATCAAGGTCACTTTTTTGGTGGTGTGTGTATGTAATCTGGATTTGATTACCTAGTGGATTCCCCAGTGGTTTTTGGGAAACTGGATGTAGCTCTTGTGTTAAGAGTGAACCAGTATAAACTGTTTGTGCATTTCTCTCTTCCTTAAACTCCTTAATTTCAGTTGTTATTATTTTTACTGGTATAAACAACCGATTGTTTCTGCGAAACAACCGATTATTTTTTTGGTGCTTTACTGTTTTGAGCTTTGTTCTTGGCAAACATAATTCCTAATGTAGTTTCCTTCAAAGAATTTCATTCTATCCTAAAAAGTTTGCGAAAACCCCCTATAAACCATTCACCCCCACCCCCTCTAGTTTAAAGCCATACATTCTAACAACACCAAGGGTAGGGAATGGGGAGTACCGGTATAAGCCTTCAGAGAACCAAGAGTGTACTATTTGCTCACAAGGAAGGAAGTGTCAAAGATGACTTTCAGATTCATCAAGAATTTGCAAACCTCCTGATCTGACGGGGGCAGGTCGTCCAGGTGTCAAGCGCTGTAGAATCTGGGTTCCGGGGTCTAATACAAAGTAAACCCGTCCAGAAGGGTCGGATCTCCCTTGTTAGTTCAGATTTTGAGGAATTTTCCTTTGAAGTTTTTGTAGGAAGATTGGAAGAGGGTGAGCAAAGCTCTTCTAGGGGCACCATTTAAAGATACCCATAATTGGCGGCCCGAATTTTTGGCCTCAAAGAAATATAGGAAAACTTCCACAGTCAGCAAAATGTCGAGCTGGGAACACATAATGGTAAAAGAATGAACAAACACCAAGCTATTTGGGTGTAGCTGGGCAGAAGCTATGTTGAGCTCGGTTAATAATTCTTTTTCAAAAACTGACAGGGGCAGACGCAGGAGGACTTTTTTAAAGAAAGTAGCATAAAAGAAGCATAATGGACCCTCGAGGTCCGAGGATTCATCCATACACACAGGCTCATCCTCCTTACACGCAAATATTCTTACAAACCTATCATGCGCCTTACCGAAGTGACAACTACTTTTCCTTAAGGTTACAACACACTCACGGGAGGTATAGAAGGAAGTTTTGTCTAAAAGATTTTTTGGGGCCCAAGGATACATGGTATGGTAATCCATCGCAATTATATCTATTGCAAAAGCACAAACGCAAAACAGATACAAGCATAGTTCAGGCAGCGGATGCGAAATGAAAGATAAATCTAAGTTCAGACCAATGCAATCGGTAAAACGAATGAGCATTCGACAATAGAAATAGTAGAGGGAAAATACTTGGTGTGGTAGCAGATTGGAAAGAAGAAGTTTAAAGGAAGATTTTTTGTAAGAGAGGTCAGAAAGCGCAAGATTTTCTGAAGAGTGAAGGTTACGTGAAAAGTAAGAGAAGAGAATAGGGTTTTATAGGTTTTAGAGGTTTTAGAGAAATGAAACAGTGAAGTGGGGTGAGGTTTCGAGCGTGGACTTATTCGAATAAGGGAATGCCAAGCGACAATGTTTTTCGACCGTTGATGAAGACGCCACGTGTACGCTATGGATTAAGTGTGGTGAGACGTCACCTAAAAAATGCTTTGTTTAGTGCACCTCACCTACCCGCTGGGGAAACCGTCGTGTCAGCTGCCAAAGCGCTTGAAAGCCTTTTCCCCTAGTCAAACTCGGCTCGAGCTTGGGAGGCTTGTGTACTGGACAGGAGTGCTCGTGTTCTCAGGACCTCGGTACCTCGGTCCAAGTATTTGGATATGGTCAGCTCGGCTTTGGGCCCAAAAGCAGGTCATGGGCTCGACCCAGTTTCGTTGGTAAGCCTGGTGGAGAATAATTAAAATAGAGAAAATAATAAGTTTGGTCATATATTAATATAAAGTTTTTAGTTAAATATATATGTTGATATATGTTAAGCTATTAGAATAGAATATATGTGAATATACACAGAGCTTCTAGTTAAATAAATATATGCATAAATATATAAAGTTGTTAAATAAGTGGAGAGCACCCGAGAATAAAGGTGCACGAGATTATCTTCTGTTGTTAACACCGTGAGTAAAGGTGTCCATGGACATAATATTTTCCTGTTGTTAGCACCCACACCTGAAAGGTGCACGTGAGCAAGTGGTTTTATGTTATTATTTAATGCTTTCAGTATAGATTATATTCTCGTGAGTGAAAGATGTTAGAGGAATAACTATAAAAGGGGTTTGAGACCCCCGGTAAAGGTATGTTGTTTCTGAGTACTAGAGACTGAAACTGATTATTATTTTCTATGTTCTCACTGACTTGATCGTCGGAGTGTGATCAAAAGGTAGAACCCCTTTTGTCTCAGCAGAGCATTTTTCCAGTGCACCAAGAAGAGATGGATTAGTAGCGGAGCTTGCCCATCCAATCAACCCGAAGGTCAACCGGCATGACCAATATATTTTTATAATTAGTTTTATAAAATCGATTTGGTCCAGTATAAACCTATTTAGACTGCAAGTTAAATGAGTCGAATAAAAAATGGTGTGATTCAATTAACGATATATTTTTGTATTTTACTCATTTTGTGAGATTGTTTGGATCAATTCATTGAACCAAACTTATTTAGAGAGCTCTGTCTAATAAAGTGAGTGTAATACATATGATAATCTCTTAATTAATTTTATAAAATATCACTTTATATTAAAATATTATTAATTATTAACTAAAATTATTTTAGAAATATGATCATATCCAATAAAAATATCACTAATGTCATGTTTGCTTCTGCTCATGCACTTGGAGCGTTGATTTGCAAGGGTGAGTAACATGTTTGCTTCAACTAGTTTGAAGGCGAGTGTGCAGATGAAGGAGTGGGTACTATGTATTTTTCTTTCTTGAGATAATTACACGGGTTAGTGTTGATTACAAGTAGGATCATAAGATTTTACATACATATCCTCAACACTAATATTATGCAGGCATGACATTCAAGTTCTTCAAGTTGTTTTCGTGGTTAAGGAGCAACAATGTTACCCATGGAAGAGTAAGGTGGAAGAGGTAAAATTGATTGGATATTGACATACTTGAGTTATGAGAATCAATTTTGTGTTGATTGTTTTAGGAGAATTGATTCTCGTTCACGTTGATTTCATGAGAATCGATTTTGTCTCAGTGTTGCTTATGAAAATTGATTCTCATTTAAGTTGATTTCATGTGAGAATTGATTTTTAGTAGTTGTTGGTGCCTTTGAACCCATAATTGATTGTCATCCACATTGTAGGGAAGGGAGAATCAATTTTATTCATTTGTTGGTTATGAGTATCAACTTTGATGGTTCTTGAATATATGGCAGAAACGAATCTCATACTTTTGGTGCCTCAATTTTGTGTGTTGTGAATACAAAGGAGAATCGATTCTCGTCTTCCTTTGTTTGTGGTGGAATGGATTCTTTTTGTTATTTTTTTTATGAAAATTGAAATGCTTAAAATTGATTTTGAATATTTTAAGAATTTTAAATATTTCATATTTTTATTTAAATACCACATTACATATTCAAATTGTATTTATTTAAGATTTTGAATATTTTATAAATTTTATATATTTTAATTTTTTATTTAAATAGGACTTTAAATATTTACGAATTGTATTTATTTAAGATTTTGAATATTTTAGAAATTTTTAATATTTCATATTTTTAATAGGACATAAAATATTTAATATTTATATTTATTTAGAATTTTGAATATTTTAATTATTTATTTTTATATAACAATTTCAATTTTTACATATATAACCATAATTATGTTACGTAACTCGTATTTTGTCCGAAAATAATTATTCAAATGTATCGAAACTAATTTACAACAATTTAATTAACTCAAATCTATAAAAAAATATATCATAATTCATTATTCAAATATTTTTTAATAAAAATGATAAATTTGTAAACTTACATTTATACCTTTAAAAAAAAAATTCCCTCCTAATCGTCTATCAGAAACTTCAATAAGTCATTCTCACAAATTCACTTTAACATCTGACGAGAGTTGATTTTAGGATTGTTCATTTTTTACGTGACACTTTACTTATATTGGGATTTTAAGCAAGAATATGGTGAGAACTCTAAGAAGATCCCCATTGGACACGAACTTAACCAAGTGGTTAAGTAAGTCTGATGTATGTTAGAATATATAGCCTTAAACAAGAGGGGGTGAATTGTTTAAGAGAGGTTTTTCAAATCTTTTCAAAGTTTAACAAAATACTTTGTATGAATCCATAAAAGAAATCAGGTTAGCCAAGAACAAGATCAATAAAACAGCAAAGCAGTAGAAAAACAATCGGTTGTTTCTGCGAAACAATCGGTTGTTTATACCAGTAAAACTAAAAACATAATGTAAATGAGTTTAAGGGTAAGAGAAAGATACACCAACAATTTATACTGGTTCACTCTTAAACCAAGAGCTACATCCAATCCCCAGAAAACCACTGGGTAATCCACTAAGTAGTCAAACCAGATTACAACACACAATCCACCAAAGCAGTGACCTTGAACCCTTTAAGAAACACACTCACTTTGGCAATTCACACACCAAGATTATTGATCTTGACCACCTCAAGAGCACACAATACTCCTTGGCAACACAACACAAGAAATACAAAAGGTTGAGAAGAGATTACACTTGTTTACAGAACAATTTGAAATCAATATAAATGCAATCCTATTCCACTCTCTTAGAAAACCCAAAGCTTTGATGTAAATGTTCAAATCTTGAATCAACTCTTTCACAACTAAAAAACTCAAATTTGTTTCTCTTGCTTGTTCGAAAACATAAACAAACTATTTATATTTTCCAAAGATTGGTCAAAGCATTTAATAAAAGAGCATATTCAGTTGGAAATCATTTAAAGAACATTCAACCACCAAAACAGAATTTTGTTAGGATTTTCAAAGAAACAATCAGTTGAAACCACGAAACAACCAATTGTTTGGTTTGGCAGTTAAGTCAACCAAACTTAAACAGTTTTCAACATTTTCAAAAACTCCTAAGAGTAAAACAATCGGTTGATTCAACAAAACAACAAGTTATTTTTCACTTAGTTTGAAAAACACTTTATTTCAAAATGATTTAAAACACATTAGCTTTATATTCAACAAAGGAGTGGATTCAAATAAAACTACCAGATCCCTCCCAAAACATAGCAGCAACACAGTCTTGCATCAAACACAAAGGATTAGATTCTTCAAAGCACAATTTGAGTTCTTCAAAGCACTTGATCACTCTTGATCAACAATCTCCCCCTATTTGATGAAGACAAATCCATGGTTGCTTGTATTGGTCTTTGTTTGAATCTGAAGCAGCACCTGCAAAGCAAGACTTATGCAAACTAGAATATCGTTAACAGCAGGTTAGAATAGCACATTAACTGATTTTCTGCATAAACCTTAGACTAGAAAAACCAGCCAAAAACCAAGTTAAAAGCATCAGCAATAGCAGCAGAAATTAAACAACATTCAAACGAATCAAACAGATTAGAGTTTGGCAACACACAGATATTCTCCCCCTATTTGTCTTCACAAATAGACCTTAGGAAAAGATAAAACATAATAGTTCAAAATAATGAAATATAAAGAAAGAAAAAAATAAAGCCTTGACAGACTGGCTTAACAATCGTTTGTTTCGACAGATCAACTGGTTGTTTTTCTTCAGTCTTCCAAACTCAAACAGTTTTCAACTTTTTCAAAAACTCCTAAATCGTAAAACAATCGGTTGATTCGACAAAACAACAGGATGTTTTTCACTTAGTTTGAAAAACACTTTATTTCAAAAGGATTTAAAACACATTAGCTTTAGATTCAATAAAGGAGTGGATTACAAATAAAACTACCCAGATCCTTCCCAAAACACAGCAGCAACACAGCCTTGCATCAAACACAAAGGATTTGGATTCTTCAAAGCACAATTTGAGTTCTTCAAAGCACTTGATCACTCTTGATCAACAATCTCCCCCTATTTGATGAAGACAAATCCCTGGTTGCTTGTATTGGTCTTTGTTTGAATCTAAAGCAGCACCTGCAAAGCAAAACTTATGCAAACCAGAATATCTTTAACAGCAGGATAGAATAACACATTAACTGATTTTCTGCATAAACCTTAGAGCAGAAAAACCATCCAAAAACCAAGTTAAAAGCATCAACAGTAGCAGCAGAAATTAAACAACATTCAAACGAATCAAACAGATTAGAGTTTGGCAACACACAGATATTCTCCCTCTATTTGTCTTCACAAATAGACTTTAGGAAGAGATAAAACAGAATAATTCAAAATAATGAAATATAAAGAAAGAAAACAATAAAGCCTTGACAGACTGGCTTAACAATTGGTTGTTTCGACAAATCAACCGGTTGTTTTTCTTCAGTCTTCCTTTGCATACTGTAGCTCAAAGATTTGATTATGAACAGCTTCAATCTGTTCATCAAGCGTTTGAAACCTTGTATCCATGCTTTGGAATCTGTTATCAAAGTTCTGAAAGTTTGAGACACAAAGATCATTAAGATTTCTTTGATTTTCTACAAAGTCATCTAGCCTATTCACCATGTAGCTTTCAAAGGAAGTCATTGAAGGAGACCCATCTCCTTGATGTCCAGCACTTGTTCCAGCACCAAACTCAGTTGCAGGTTGTTCTGCATCTTGAACATTCATATCAACACCATATTGGTCTTCTTCATCATTTTCAGCTTGTGCAGCACTTGAGAAACCACCATGTTCACCTTCCTTGCTTACCCATCTTCCATTGATCTTGGTAAAACCCATCTTGCTTAGTGAACCATTGTTAACTTCAAGTGTTGATTTCACCAACTCAAATGTTTCATCCTCAAGATTCACTTCAAAATAGAGTAAGAACTTAGAAATTAAGATAGCACAAGGATAATGATAATCACTTAACCTCATAGATTTTGCATGTGCTCCTTGATGATATGAATCCAATTGATCTTGACTTTGTTCATGATGCAATAAATATAGACAAGATCTTCTTTAGTTAAAACAGAATGGTTGCTTCCTCTAGGTGTTAAAATCCATGTAACAATGAGGGCTAACAACTTTTCATTTAACTTCAAACCTCCAACAGAACAAATCCTTCTTTGAGTTTGAGGATTCTTCAAACAGCTTCTATAGTACTGAACTTTGTTGAAGTTTTCCACCACACTAATGATTCCTTTATTGATTCTCAGCCCAGCATATTTCAATCTAGTTACAACAGCCCATACATCATGGGTAATCTCCATATCTACACCCTTAACATGAGAAACAAGATTGTTACCTTCAAACTTCAAGTTTGTGTAGAAAACCCGAATTAGATCCGGATATATGTTCCCTTTCATCTCCAAGAACCTCTTCAACAACTGTTCTTTGATAAGCCTCCTCACATTGTCCAACTTTTGGCTTTTCAACCAATCAAAGGAGACAACTTTTGGGTTGTTTATCACTTTTCTACTTGTTTCAAAGCGATACTTCTCAATCAATTCATTATCTCCTGAAAACCATCCCTCAAGACGTCCTCCTAATCTCACAGCCCTGGTTTTAATCCTCTTTGATGTAGGTGGAGTGGAATCCATGAAAATAGAATGAGAAAAAGGCACACACACAAGGAGAGAAAGAGATGTCGCAAGAGATGAGCCAATGGGTTATTTTTGTGAAGAAAAACAGTTGCAACAGATTTTATAGCAAAACAGAATCCCTCTTTGATCTTTTGGTGGTAGTGGGTTTCAGTCTTCAAGGTAGAAACTGGTCCAAGCCTTGCACAGAAAACGTCAGTCCAGAGCAGAAAAAAAAAACACATGGTCATCACATGTGACTTTGACTAGTCATAAAGGCACTTGAATTTCAAAGATATGGAATATATTCCTTTTTATGACAAGATGTAACTTCCTTCAGAACCAGATCAGACTTTAAAGATAGCTTTATTGACTCAAACTCCCTTTAAGATTGAAATATGTAAAAGATAGAATTTATAGAGAAATTAAATCAATTCTTCACAGTGCTGACAGAGGAGAAACAATCGGTTGTTTTTCTGCAGCAATAGCAGAGCTTTCATTTTAAACAGAAACTGAGAGGAGTTTAAAATAGATGCAATTTCTCTTATGTAGATGAAGAATTTGATATCAAATTATAATTGAAAATCAGAGATAGGGAAGGTCTTATCCTTTTATTATGAACTTCCTTCAATGAGTCATTGTTTGTGATCAAGAATGTTTCTTTTGCCTTTCAAGATATATTGGACTGGTACATGCCCTTAATTCAGTTCTAGTCACACTTCTTTTCTTGCAAGGACTTTATCAGATGACTCAGGACTTCATGTTTCTCTAGTATCCCTGCATCATAATGAATTCAAGCAACAAGATTTGGTCCTCTTACAAATGTGGGTCCTTTTGATTTATCTTTATCACTTGAAACCTCACAACCTTTGGGAATCCACTGTAAAATACCTTTAGGAACATAATATTTCCTAATCTTACAGAATCTAACTGAGTGGCCTCTTTTCATGCAATAAAACCATGTAACAACCGGTTGTTTCGATCTTTCAATCGGTTGTTTTTCTGGCACTTTTTGAAAAAGGCTTTGAAATTCCATTTTTCTTGTTTTGAGGATAAAACCCCAAACCAGATTTTCCAAAATCACATTTTTGGGATGCTAAGACAGTTTCAAAGTTGGATTTACCCTTTGAAAGTGTATCCACAGTTTTTACAAGGTAGTGGACTTTACTCTCAAGAGTTTTACAATTTTCACAAACTTTAGAGTTACACAAATGAGAAGAGTTTTTACAATGCATTTCAAGATTTTCAAAAATCATTTTTTGAATTTTCCAATTCTTCTTCAAGTGTCTTAACTCTATTTTCAAGCCAGTTATTCAACCCTTTCAATCGGTTGTTTGAGAGAGCCAATCGGTTAGCTTCTTCATGAGTTTCTTTAAAAGCTTGAAGTAGTTGGCTATAATTTTATGCACTTAAGGAAGCACAAGAACTTACACTGCTTGAGTTGTTTGAATCATCATCTCCTTCTTCCATTAAACAAAGATTGGCTTTTTCATCTTCACTTGATGAGGAGGTTGAGGAGGAGACTTCGTTTTCATCCCAAACAATGTATGCTCTTTTTGATTTTCCTCTCTTTTCCTTATTGCTTGACTTCTTTTCATTGCTTTCTTTATTTGGGCAATCAGCTTTTATATGCCCTTGTTCACCACAACCAAAGCAAGTATAATTGTTAGAATTGAATTCACTAGTTTTCTTGTTTCCATACCTTTCTTTGTTGGCTTCTTTGTAGCGATTTCTCTTCAAGAATTTGCTGAACTTTTTGGACAACAAGCTTAGATTTTCTTCCTCACTTTCATCACTTGAATCTTGCTTCTTCTTATGCTTGGCAGCTTTCAAGGCAATGTTCCTTACATGCTTGTCCTCACTTTCTTGAACATTGAGTCTATTCATCTCCAACTCATGTTCTCTAAGCTTACCAAACAAGGAAGTCGTAGTCAAGGATGTCAAGTCCTTTGATTCAGAGATTGTCGTTACCTTAGGTTGCCAAGATCTATCAAGACACTTGAGAATCTTGATGTTTAGTTCCTCTTTATCAAAGGTTTTCCCAAGGCTCATTAGATGGTTGATGATGCGAGTGAACCTCTTTTGCACTTCAACAATTGATTCTCCCTTGAGCATTCTAAACATTAGATACTCTTGTATTAGAGTATGTTTCCTAGCTCTCTTCACATCATTTGTTCCTTCATGGGTGACTTCAAGAGTATCCCAGATTTCCTTAGCGGATGCACATTGTGAGATCCTGAAAAATTCATCTGAATTCAAAGCAGAGGTTATGATATTCTTGGCAATGCAATCAAATTTGGCCTTTTTATTTTTAGCATCAGTCCATTGGGACCAAGATTTTCAATAGAAGATCCATCCTTTTCAAATTTAGGAATAAAAGGGCCATTTTCAATTGCATCCTAAATTCCTTTATCAAGATATTCAACAAAGATTTTCATTCTAACTTTCCAAAATTGATAACTCAAAACCACAGAACAGAGGTGGCCTGTTAATTGAGGCACCCTCCCCAAAAGGTAGTTTTTCAGCCATAGAAAAAAGAATTTAGGATCAAACATGAATATTTTTCAAGTACCAAGCTCTTGATGCCAATTATTAGAATATATGGCCTTAAACGAGAGAGGGGTGAATTGTTTAAGAGAGGTTTTTGAAATCTTTTCGAAGTTTAACAAAATACTTTGTATGAATCTAGAACAGAAATTGGGTTAGCCAAGAACAAGATCAATAAAACAGCAAAGCAGCAGAAAAACAATCGGTTGTTTCTGCGAAACAATCAGTTATTTATACCAGTAAAACTAAAAACAGAATGTAAATGAGTTTAAGGGTAAGAGAAAGATACACCAACAATTTATACTGGTTCACTCTTAAACCAGGAGCTACATCCAGTCCCCAGAAAACCACTAGGTAATCCACTAAGTAATCTAACCAGATTACAACACACAATCCACCAAAGCAGTGACCTTGAACCCTTCAGGAAACACACTCACTTTGGCAATTCACACACCAAGAGTATTGATCTTGACCACCTCAAGAGCACACAATACTCCTTGGCAACACAACACCAGAAATACAGAAGGTTGAGAAGAGATTATTACACTTGTTTACAGAACAATCTGAAATCAATACAAATGCAATCATATTCCACTCTTAGAAAACCCAAAGCTTTGATGTGAATGTTCAAATCTTGAATCAACACTTTCACAACTGAAAAACTCAAATCTAATTCTCTTGCTTGTTTGAAAACATAAACAAAATATTTATATTTTCCAAAGATTGGTCAAAGCATTTAATGAAGGAGAATATTCAATTGGAAATCATTTAAAGCACATTCAACCATCAAAACATAATTTTGTTAGGATTTTCAAAGAAACAACCGGTTGAAACCACGAAACAACCGATTGTTTGGTTTGGCAGTTAAGTCAACCAGACTTAAACAACTTTCAACCTTTTCAAAAACTCCTAAGAGTAAAACAACCGGTTGATTCGACAAAACAACAGTTGGTTTTCACTTACTTTGAAAAATACTTTATTTCAAAAGGATTTAAAACACATTAGCTTTAGATTCAACAAAGGAGTGGATTACAAATAAAACTACCAGATCCCTCCCAAAACACAGCAGCAACACAGCCTTGCATCAAACACAAAGGATTTGGATTCTTCAAAGCACAATTTAAATTCTTCAAAGCACTTGATCACTCTTTATCAATAATTGTTAGAATATATGGCCTTAAACGAGAGGGGGGTGAATTGTTTGAGAGGTTTTTGAAATCTTTTTGAAGTTTAACAAAATACTTTGTATGAATCCAGAACAGAAATCAGGTTAGCCAAGAACAAGATCAATAAAACAGCAAAGCAGCAGAAAAACAATCGGTTGTTTCTGCGAAACAATCGGTTGTTTATACCAGTAAAACTAAAAACAGAATGTAAATGAGTTTAAGGGTGAGAGAAAGATACACTAACAGTTTATACTGGTTCACCCTAAGAGAAAGATACGTCAACAGTTTATACACCAACATGGATAATTCTACAAGATTCATTACGAAAATTCAATGTCATCTTTCTTGCATTCATGACCTTTTACCTTTTAACTATTTAGGGGGGCCTATCTTTGTTGTTGCTCCCATACTGATTTCCTTGCTTATAGTTTTAATGTGTATAAATGGTTTGTTTCTATTCTTAAGCAAGTTGAGAAGTGGAGCCAAAATTTCATTTGGATTGGTGACATTATGAAGAAAGACATAACTACTGTTAATTGGGTTAAGATCTGTTCTCCTCTTGAGAATGGAGGATTGAAGATTAATAACCTTCAATACGAAAATAATGTTTACCTTCTCAAGCTTACTTGGAACTTTTCTTATAGTAATAAGCCTTGGTCTTTTCTCCTAAAAGCAAGAGTTCTTAAATCTAAGTACCAACTTAGATTGGCTTGTAGATCCTCTTCTATTTGGCCTGAGCTTAAATAGTTTTGTGACACTATTCTTGAACATACCTCTTAGACAGTTGGTACAGGTACTGTTATTAATTTTTGGAATGATAAATGGTGTTCTTCTACTTGTTTATCAAACATTGCAAGGGTACCTGATGGTTTTAAAACCCTGATGACTACAGTTTCCCAATTCTGGAATGGTTGTGATTGGATTATTCCCTTGACTTTACTACAGGTGAATCATTTTTTTGAACTTTTCATGATTAGGCAGGAACGGGATACTCCTAATTGGATCCTGAAAGACTTTGTTCATTTCACTCTTAAATTTGCTAGGAAAATTTTCTTGGAATTAGGTGTTCCCTGTGGTTGGGATAAGACCATTTGGTCTCAATATATTCCTCCTTCCAAAACACTGGTACTTTGGAAAGTTTTTCACAGGCGGCTTCCTACGGATCAGCATATTCAGCATAGAGGTTTGCATTTATGTTATATGTGTACTCTTTGTGAAAAGCAGAAAGAATCTATTCAATATTTATTTTTTGAATCTCCTAATGTTTTGCATATTTGGAGCTGGGTTTGACAATTTTTTCTTAATTCTCATTTATCTAATGTGGATAATCTCCTTTCCTTTATTAAGAGTGGTGGTAGTTCTTTGGTTAATTTGATTAAACTTGTTGTGATTACCTTCTATATTTGGATGATATGACATATGCGAAATTATGCTAGATGCATGTTAAGATTGATCTTTCCAGGGTCATTTCCACCATTAAGGATTTCACTTGCCTAATGGGTAATTCGAGCTCTATGAGGAATTATATGTTTGAGTTCAATGTGCTTAAGTTCTTTGGTAATACTCGTAGTGGCAAAGTTCTCCATCCTCTTTTTTTTAGATGGGAGTTTCCTTTACCAGGTTGGGTTAAAACTAATATTGATGATGTTGTTAGGGGTTCTCCTGGTCTTGGTGCTTATGGTGGTATTTTTCGTGGGAGTATGAGGGAGTTTATTGGTGGTTTCTCTACTTTCCTTGATATTTAGACTACTTTGGTTGCTAAGTTTTATGGAGTTATACATGCCACTGAAGAAGCTAAAAAGATGGGTTTTACTAGTCCATGGATTGAATGCGATTCTACCTTAGTTTGTGTTGCATTTATTGTTAGGACTAATGTTCCTTGGATTCTTCGTAATAGGTGAAACACTTACCTTGATTATTGTGGGACAATTAGGTTTAGGATTTCTCACATTTTTCGTGAAGGGAATGCATGTGCTGACAAACTTGCTAACTTATGGTTTATTAATAGAGAACAATGTCATTGGTATATTAGGCTTCCATATAGTCTTTTCTCTAGAATTATTTATTAATAGGTATATATTACCTAGGTATCATTTTTCTTAGGTTTTTTATATATGGGTTTTGGTCTAGTCCCCCCATATTTGTTTGTATTTCCTTTCTTTCTTTCTTTTTCATTTTTTAATAATACTTTTTTCATGTGGTGGCAGATGATTGTTGATACTTGAGGTGTCAGCCTAGTTGAGATGTCAAGTTTCATAGTGATGTCTAACATGAGAACTTTTATAAAACAAAATGAATTATGCTTCTTGGAAAACATTATCATAACTATGATTACATTGATAGAGCTCTTAGAAGTTTGTCTAGACAATGGAGACACAAGTATCAACTTTACAAATGCAAAAAAAATAGAAAATTAAACTCTTAAGGAACACACATGAATTCTAAGGTTTACAAAATATAACTTTTCTTCTTCATTATAAGAAAACTCTATACTATGTAGAAAATAAAAAGAGGATTTAGACATGGGGAATGTAGTAAAATAAATATCACAAAGAATGGAGATTATGAGTCAAATTATTTGTTATGACTGTAAGAAAACTAAACGTTTCATATCAGAATGTCCATAATACAATAAAAACAGACAAAAGAAGCATTTTAAAAGTATACAAAAATATATTATGTCAACATGAAAAGAGCTAGATTTGAGCCAAAAAAAATAGTGATGAGGAAGAAGAAATACAACTCTATCTTATGACAAACACAATGTTTGAATCATATTCTGATGTTTGATATGAAGATGCAGACTTCACTAACGTTTACTTTCTTATACAAACATCTACTAAAGCTTATACAATTTCATAAAATAATTTAAAAGTTGTGACAAAAGAACTCAATATTTTGAAAGCCTACTCTAACAATGTAGATGATTTTGTTTCTAAAAACAAAGAGTGGAGAAACAAAAAGGAAAAATTATAAAAAAAGAATAAGAATCTAAAGAAAAGTCTCAAAAGTTTGAGTACAAATTTAGAAAATACAAAAAAAATAAAAATCAATCTTTACTTTCAAAAATGCAAATTTTAGAGAAGAATACGTCCTTAGTAGACCATACTCAATTAGTAGACAGTCTGCTGTTTGAAAATGAGACACTGATAAAGGCCACAACCCTTATAGAAATTGGGAAAAGACCTTATCTTATCAGAATATCAAGAAAACACCATCACAAAATAAGATTAGACTATATTGAAATGAAGCCTCAAACAAAATCATGCTCAGGTCTATCATGCATCGTCTAGAAGAACACCAAAAAGCGAAGCATTTAAACATATAGAATATGACACACAAAAAAAGACTCAAGGTTGTGTACCTTAAGCAAACATAATACCTCTTGCAAATATGCTTTTACCCTCGAAAAAAGATACTTGCCAAGGTACTTGAACAACTTGTCACACATGATAGAAGAAAAATTTATATTCTAAGAATTAAAAAAAAAGAAAAAAGAGGGAACAATGATTTTGGAGGAAAACGACAGATCATAGATATTAGACAAATAGGCATACATAATTTACCATCTATAAATGATGTTCTTTAATTTTTTATATCTCAAACATAACCTACTTGACATAAATAAATTATGTAATGGTAAATACAATATTATTTTTTACCGTGATTAATATATGATTAAAAATTGTGACCAACCTTAACTAAAGGGATTGAATCTAGTATCACCCAAGCAACTTCTATTATTTCTTTGTTGTGCTGATTTTGCAAATTAAATAGAACTAATACCAAGTTTTAATTCTTTTTTCCATTTTAATATTTCTAACTTTGAAATACACTGCTTTTAATTCGTCAAGCATGATCTGAACTGTAACACCCCATAATTTACTTATAACTATTACAATAAAAGTTCTACAAGTTTCTATACAAATTTGGAGTTTTTCAAAACATTCCTAATACATGATTAGGATTTATAGAAATACAAATATTTACATATTCATAGCTCAAAATATAACTCTAAGACCTTTAAGGCTCTCCTGCACCTGTATGGTTATCTGCTCGTGTACATAGTACAGTCATCGCAGTTCAAACACAACATGAAAAGCAATGGTAAGCTAGTGAAAATAGAATTTTATAATATACACACTTAAATCCAAGAGAAAACCAAATTACATGATCAATTTCTCAAATTATTCAATTTTCTTCAAATCTCAACAATAAAACAATCACATAGATCTCACAGGGATCTACACATCCAGAATATTCAACAAACAACGTCTTCCAGAAGACCCGTATTAAGTAAGTCCTACCATAGACTAACACCTGATCCAAAGATTACCAGCGAATCCAACAGAAAGGATCAGGGTAAGTTCAATACAACCCAAGCCGTGCATCTCATATGTCACGGTGTGCATGAACTCCCCCATCAACTTCTCACCACCTGATATCTTAGTCTATGTGACTTAGATCATCAGTGAAGCTCGGAGATCTCTGTTACCACATAGGCATCAATACTTAATACACAACAAACATCAGCCCATACATTATCCCAAATGTATGAATTCAATTCCATACCATTCTGTCATACAATGTCATTCAAAAAGTGATCCACAATATTCAAAAGTCTATTTGACATAAAAAAAAATAACACTTTAATACTAAATCATCAAAATATAATATTTTTAAATTTAAATAATATACAATCAAACAACATCCCTACAAGAGAAATTGAATATTGGGACCACATCCCTTCCGCATTCAAGTCTTCTATCCTAGGGTGCTATTAAAAATTAAATTTAGCTTCCCTTACCTCAATTGCTTGCTTTCCAAGCAACTTTTAGAATTTTATTCCCCACAGTCTGAATAAACATCAAGATTTACGAACCTAATGCAAATTACCCAAACATAACAAAAATTCAGTATATAGTAGAATAAGTTGAGAGGGTTAAACTTCTCAACTAACCCCACCAATATTGATGACTAAATCCTAAGGAAAAACATAGAACAAAGGATATTTAGAGTAAAAATGAAATTACTCTGTTTAAAAATATGATCGGGTAGAAATGTTCCTTAACTTCTCAGCTACAACGTGGTATGATCAGATTATAAAATAGATGAAGATTGGGAGAGAAAATTAAGAGAGAGGGAGATAAGAGAATATGGAGAGAGAGAGAGAGAGAAGAAAATGGCACGAGGGGAGGGGGTCTGTAGCTTTTTTTAAAAAAAGCACTGTTACATTATCTTCAACTACAAAAATTTTCATCCTTGAAAATGAACTTACCAAGAAAGAGATTAGGCTATGATGCTCGTATCTCCTCTTCAATTTCCCAAGTGGAGTCTCCAAATATGAGATCCCATAATACTTTCACCATGGGAATACTTCTTCCACGAAGTTGTGTCACTTGTGAATCTAAAATTCTGATTGGCTTCACTTCAAATGACAGATTTTCTTTAACCTGGATGGAATCAGACTCTAGAATGTGGCTAGGATCAGGTACATACTTTCTTAGTTGGGATACATGGAAAATATTGTGAATGTTAGCTAAAGGAGGAGGCAAAGCAATTTCATAAGCCACAGGGCCTATTCTCCTGAGAATTTGATAAGGTCCTATGAACTTAGGAGTCAATTTTCTTGGATTTGAGTGCTCTTCCTACACCAGTGAACGGTGTAACTCTCAAAAAGACATGCTCACCCGCAGAGAATTCTAAAGGCCTTCTTCTTTGATCTGCATAAGATTTTTGCCTGCTGAGAGATGTTTTCAATCTTTCTTGAATCATTTTGACTTTCTCATTGGTTTGTTGTATTAATTTTGGTCCAATTAACACACTCTCACCATCCTGAAACCAACACAGAGGTGTCCTACACTTTCTTCCATACAATGCCTCGAAAAGAGTCATTCCTATGCTAGCTTGGTAACTGTTATTGTAAGTGAACTCTACCAGTGGTAGAATTTCATCCCAACTAAGTCCTAAGCAAATGCTCTAAGGACTGGATAGTTCTCTCTGATTGTCCATCAGTCTGAGGATGGTATGCTGAACTAAATCTGAGTTTAGTCCCAAAGGCTTCTTGAAGTGTTTGCCAGAATCTTGAGGTAAATCTGGGATCTCTATATGAAACTATGCTCGAGGGTACACCATGTAATATGACTATTTCATCTATGTAAATCTGGGCCAACTTTCGCATAGAGATTCTCAAGTCTATAGGTAGGAAGTGTGCCATCTTTGTCAACTTGTCCACTATGACCCAAACAGAGTCATGCTTCCGCAAAGTACATGGTAAGTGGGTAACAAAATCTATTGAGATACTATCCCACTTCCACACTGGAATGTCTAACTGAGTTAACATGCCTCCAGGTCGTTGATGTTCAATCTTTGATTTCTGACAAGTCAAGCAAGCAGCTACAAACTTAGCTACATCATTCTTCATGCCATGCCACCAATAAGACTTCTTCAGATCTTGATACATCTTGGTCATCCCTGAATGTAAACTGAGTTTGCTTTTATGACCTTCAGATAACACTGTTTGCTTTAGTTCATTATCCTTTGGTATGCATATTCTATTTTTGAATCTCAAAATACCATCCACTCCTAAAGAGAAGTCTTTAGCTTTGTCAGTATTTAATAAGTCCATGAAGTTCTTCAATTTTGAATCTTCCAACTGCTTCTCCTTCACCTTCTCCAGAAATTCATTAGTTATAACAAGTGTATTACAACTAATGCAATTTGAAGACATGGAAACCTCCAAATTCATACTCCTGAAATCTTCAATCAATGTTAGCTCTCTAATCATAAGCGACGACATTTGTATCTTTTTACGACTCAACGCATCTGCAAACATTTGTTTTCCCAGGATGGTATATTAGCTGGAAATCATAGTCCTTTAAAAATTCAATCCACCTCCTCTGCCTCATATTAAGCTCCTTCTGATCAAACAAATACCTCAAGCTTTTATGATCACTGAACACATCAAAACTAACTCCATAAAGAAAATGTCTCCATATTTTTAAAGCAAAGACAACTGCTGCCAATTCTAGATCATGAGTTGGATAATTTCTTTCATGCACCTTTAACTGACGAGAAGCGTAGGCAACAACTTTCTTATTCTGCACCGGAACACAACACAATCCCTGATAGGAAGCATCACAGAAAACTTCAAAAGACTGATTGGTATCAGGGATTGTCAATACAGGAGCATTAGTCAACCTTCTTTTCAACTCTTCAAAGCTTCTCTCACATTGTTCAGTCCATGCAAAAGGATGATCCTTTCTAGTCAACTGGGTCAAAGGAGCCATTATTTTAGAAAAGCCTTCTATAAATCTCCTGTAATATCCTGCTAACCCGACAAAGCTTCTAATTTCTGTAACTGTTTTAGGACGTTCCCATTGAAGTACAACCTCCACTTTAGAAGGATCTACTGATATTCCCTGTGCAGAGATGACATGTCCTAAAAATTGTATTTCTGACATCCAGAAGTCACATTTTGAAAGTTTAGCATATAACTGTTTTTCTCTCAAAATGTTCAGGACAGTTCTAAGAGGTTTTGCATGTTCTTCCCTTGTACGAGAATAGATCAAGATATCATCTATGAACACTACCACAAACTTATCAAGAAAATGTCTGGATATCTGGTTCATATATCTTAGAAAAGACAACTGCCCCATGCAATTGATCCATCAAGTCATCAATTCTAGGAAGAGGATATTTATTCTTTATTGTTAACTTGTTCAATTGTCTATAATCTATGCATAGACGTGACGAACCATCCTTCTTCTTCACTAATAACACTGGAGCTCCCCATAGAGAAACACTAGGTCGAATGAATTGTTTCTTCAATAAGTCTTCTAGTTGTTTCTTCAATTCAGCTAACTTTGCTGGTGCCATTCGATATAGAGAAATTGACATAGGGCCTGCTCCAGGAATCAAGTCTATTGCAAACTCTATCTCTCTTTTAGGTGGAAGTCCAGGAATCTCATCAGGAAATACATCCATAAACTTCTGAACTACAAACATATCTTTTTGTACTTTATCAGTAACTATAGAACAAGTCAAGAACATAAAACATTTTTCACCTTCTTGTATCTCTCTTTCAAGCTGTTAAGCTGAGATAACCTGCATTCCTTCTAATCCAGGGAAAGTTAACTTCTTCCGACCACAATCTATAAGGATATGATTAGCAGACAACCAATCCATTCCCAATATAATCTCCAAATCTTTTAGAGGTATACAAATCATGTTGACTTTGTATCTTCGCCCATCTATAATTATTGGACACTCAGCACACATGGAAGAAGTTACTATAATACCTTATGTTGGTATAGATACCACCAACTCAATTTCTAACTCTCGGACTGGCAACTTAAGTTTCTTAGCACAATTAAAAAATATAAAAGAATGGGTTACCCCAGAATCAAACAATTCCAAGGATAGAACAAATACCTTTAACAAGGCTATCAGACTGTGAAGCTTCAGCTCCACTAATAGCAAAAACTCTGCCAGCAGCTTTGGGTTTTTGATTACTATTTTGTTGTACTTGTTGCACTCCGCTAGAATTTAGAGCTCCCAATTGGACACGACAGTCTTTTGTTGCATGACCATACTTGTGACATCTATCACATGTCACATTTGACACTGAATGAGGACAAAATCTAACAACATGTGGCCCACCGCATCTAAAACATTTGAAACTAGGTGGTGATTGAGAACTGGGTCTTCCGCTGCTATAAGATTGAGGTTTGAAATAAGGTTTCTTTCTATCTTCATATTTAGGAATGCTTTTAGAAGGTCCTCCCACTTGAGGCTTAGCAAGTTTGCTACTATTTTTCAAACATTCCACTACTTTTGCTTTCTCCACTAGAGCAGGGAAATCTCTAATGGACATAGGAATCACCATTTCTTTAAGTTCTTACTTCAACCCAAACTCAAATTTTCTACATCTTCAAGCCTCAGTCATGGTCTGGGTGTAGAATCTAGCTAGGTGTTTGAACCTAGTAGCATATTCAGTGACTGAAAGATTTCCTTGTTCCAGCTGCATGAATTCAATTTCTTTTGCATACCTGACACTATCAGGAAAATACTCCTCCAGGAATCTTACTTTGAAGTTCTCCCAAGTAGCATATTCTCTTTTGTCTTCCATCATTTGCTTCATGCCTATCCACCAAAACTCAGCTTCTTCAATAAGCATATAGATGGCATAAGATAACTTTCTCTCTTCAGGGCATTGAGTAGCTTCAAAGATTCTTTCTATGTCTTTCACCCACTGGTCTGCTCCATCTGGATTTACCTTGCCATTAAATTTGGGTGGATTGTTTCTCAAAAAGTCACCTAGACTAAAGGTATGGGGTTGTTGATGAAGTTGAGATGCTTCTGCTGCTAATCTAGTTGTTTCTAATTGATGAAGGGCAGCCTGATGTTGTTGTGTCATAGTAGCATTCTGTTGTTGTAAGGTTGTTGCCATCATCTCTATTGCCCGAGCTAAGTTGGGCATATCTACTGGTGGAGGAGGAGTAGGTGGTCTACGTGCCATCTTCCAAGCACATAAAGAATTGGGTTAGAAATTACTAAAAATTTCCAACAACATCTTTAAGACGAATTAACTTCAAGGAATTAATCCTACGAAACAGGTAAAAGCCAACCAAAACTTATCTCTAAAATGAATTTTAGCTACTTAGGATTAAGATAGAAAATAATCTTGATCAAGTCATGAGTGTGCACCCTTACCACTCTATCAAAATTCTTTTCATTCTTAATACTTTCATATTTATTCATAACAATTAACTTGACTCGAACACAAACAAGATTTCAAGAAAAGCAACTTTGTCAAACATCTTATTATAAACATTTAACTAAGTCTTGAGGCTAGACTTAAACAAAAATCTACACGCATGAGAAATAGAATAAACCCACTACCCTCAGGTTATCCTAAGGATGAACCGCTCTGATACCATTAAATGTAACACCCCATAATTTACTTATAACTATTACAATAAAAGTTCTACAAGTTTCTATACAAACTTGGAGTTTTTCAAAACATTCCTAATACATTATTAGGATTTATAGAAATACAAATATTTACATATTCATAGCTCAAAATAAAACTCTGAGACCTTTAAGGCTCTCCTGCACCTGTATGGTTATCTGCTCGTGTACATAGTACAGTCATCGCAATTCAAACACAACATGAAAAGCAATGGTAAGCTAGTGAAAATAGAAATTTATAATATACACACTTAAATCCAAGAGAAAACCAAATTACATGATCAATTTCTCAAATTATTCAATTTTCTTCAAATCTCTACAATAAAACAATCACATAGATCTCACAGGGATCTACACATCCAGAATATTCAACAAACAACGTCTTCTGGAAGACCCGTATTAAGTAAGTCCTACCATAGACTAACACCTGATCCAAAGATTACCAACGAATCCAACAGAAAGGATCAGGGTAAGTTCAATACAACCCAAGTTGTGCATCTCATATGTTACGGTGTGCATGAACTCCCCCATCAGCTTCTCACCACCTGATATCTTAGTCTATGTGACTTAGATCATCAGTGAAGCTCGGAGATCTCTGTTACCACATAGGCATCAATACTTAATACACAGCAAACATTAGCCCATACATTATCTCAAATGTATGAATTCAATTCCATACCATTCCGTCATACAATATCATTCAAAAAGTGATCCACAATATTCAAAAGTCTATTTGACATAAAAAAAATAACACTTTAATACTAAATCATCAAAATATAATATTTTTAAATTTAAATAATATACAATCAAACAACATCCCTACAAGAGAAATTGAATATTGGGACCACGTCCCTTCCGCATTCAGATCTTCTATCCTAGGGTGCTATTAAAAATTAAATTTAGTTTCCTTTACCTCAATTGCCTGCTTTCCAAGCAACTTTTAGAAATTTATTCCCCACAGTCTGGATAAACTTCAAGATTTACGGACCTAATGCAAATTATCTAAACAGAACAAAAATTCAGTATATAGTAGAATAAGTTGAGAGGGTCTCAACTGACCCCACCAATATTGATAACTAAATCCTAAGGAAAAACAGAAAACAAAGGATATTTAGAGTAAAAATGAACTTACTCTGTTTAAAAATCTGATCGGATAGAAATGTTCTTTAACTCCTTAGCTAGAGCATGGTGTGATCAGATTATAAAATAGATGAAGATTGGGAGAGAAAATTAAGAGAGAGGGAGAGAAAAGAATATGAAGAGAGAGAAAGGAAAATGGCACGTGGAAGAGGGGAAAGAGGGGAAAGCGCTGTTACATGAACTACTTTTCTTTCATCTATAAAACATTGTCTAAACTGTAAAATTAAAAGTAACACATTTTAAAATTAAAGATACGAATGATAAACAGTTTTTCTTTATAAAAACAAAATTCAACTTTAAAACTTTTAAAGAGATGAAAAATACATTTGATTTTAATTTTATATAAATGGGGAGTCTTGAATAGGCTAGTCCATTTTAATAGGTATAATATAAACACAGAAAAAAAAGTCCATTTTTAGTTTCTAATTCCAAGCAAGTCTGTTTCTTCCTCTACCTCCATAATTTCTTCTCACACCGCAAACCTTTTAAAATATCAAAACATCCTTTATCCTATTGATATTTTTTTTATTTTGGAATGAAGGATCTAAAAATATTTTAGATTATAGAAGCGAAAAATATTTTCGTCCTTTCTAGATTCTATAATCTAAAACGAGTTTGTTTGATGGAATTTAGAAAATATTTTGGGATTATAAGATTCAAAAGTTATTTTAGATTATAAAATTTAAAAAGGATTCCGAATCTGAGAGAATTTTGTAATCTAAAATGTATATTTTTAAATAAAAAATATTTCAAATTATAGAATATAAAATATATTTAAATTCTTTTATACAAATTTGATTTTATTTTATCCTTAATAATATTTTATTTTTTTATTTTAGATATTTTAGTTATTTTTTATTTTTTGAGTATTTACTAAATAACTAATTATTTTTATAATTAATTAAAAACTGTTTTTTTTCAATTTTATTTTTAATACTAATATATTGTGTAAAAAAATTATCAATTTTAAATTTTAAATGTAAAATAGGATATAGTTTGTCAAATGTAAATCAGAATTGTTTATAATACATGGAACAGTTTTTATAACGTGAAACAATTGTTTTTTTCATATTTTTATTTCTCTTAAAAATTATAGTTTTTATTTTTTATTATCATTTATTTTAGTTGTTATATTTTTTTATTATTTGATTTTTTTTATTTCTTTTTTTTAAAAAAAATATAAATGTAATAATAATAAAAATAAAAAATACGAATACAATGTGGCTATGTTCCTGTCGCTATTATAAATAAATAAAATATGTTTTTAAATTGTAAATTTGGAATATATTTTTTTAAGAAGAAAATGATATTTTCTTCTAACATGTTAGAAAGTGTTAGAAGAATCTATAAGATGAGAAGAAACGGCCTCGAAGCAATTGCCCCCACAAAATTCTAATTTTGGCCCATCAGTTTTGAAACAATGGATGGAAATCTGATCATCACTAAACTACATTACACTTTACGCCTTATGACTAAGAAGAACACTAATAAAAAAAATTAACTTTTGTGGGTCATTTCATTTCTGTGTGTGAAATATTATTAATTTTACTAATAATTAATTTTTATGGAGAAATTAAGTATTTATTCATTGTGAATTTATTTTTTAATAATATTTGTTTATTTATAATTTTGGAAGTGAATATATTATTTATGAGAAAGGAAATAGTCCCCAAAATCAAGAAAGAATGATGAAGCTTGTAGTGTCCAGTTAGCAACAGGGGAAAACCACGTGTGGGAAGGCTCCATTCTGATACGTAGTGCAATATGAGGGCATTCTTAAGCAATGTGGACCACCATAATAATAATTCATATAGTGCTGTCAAAATATATAAAGACTTTTCCTATTCTTTACTATGTGCCAATAAATACTATTTAAATTAATATTAATCCTATGTTTATATATTAAAATATTTAATTTCTTATTTTAGATACATATTCTACAATTTTGTCTTTTTAGTCCTTATATTTATATATAAATAATTTATTTTAATCTTTATTATTATGAAATGGACTCTCACAAGCTAGTTTTATAAGGTTGAGTTAGGTTTAAAGTTCACTTTATAATATGATATCAGAGTCATTTCAAACTTATCCTAAGTAGTGTTTGTTGGGCTTATCAGGTCTCTCGTTACTAGGTTGTTATCAAACCCCCCATCATATGTTATCCTACACATGAGTTGTCACTCTCGATGTAAGGGATGTGTTGGAGATTTTATATCAACTAAAGATTTGGGTAATTCATTGTATATAAGTTGGTGCAAAACTCAACTCATAAACCGATTTTATGAGGTTGAGTTAGAGTTAAAGTGCACTTTATAATACTTATACATATCTTTTTTAATTATGTTGTTATGAGTATAGACAAGAAAAAGATTTTGTTTTGGAACACATTAAAATTCCATAGGAGGAAAGGAAAATAATCCTTTCACAATTCCTTTAAAATATACAATTGATAACCTATTTATTATTATAATAATAATATAAGAGAATTGTTAAATGTGAATATAACAAGGAAGATATCAGATTGTTATAAACCTCTAGGTTCCAATATATTATATCTCAATAGAAAAAGTTCATAGATCATTTTGAGATTCTTGGAAATGAAAAAATAAATTACGTCCAAATAATAAAATAAACATGCTCAAAACAAAAATAGATATAAAATTAAATAGTAGGCTGAAATTCGCTTTTTTTCTCTTTATAATATGTACAAATTTAGTTACCATAAAATTTTAACTGTAGATTTAGTTTTTTTTTTTCAAATTAAGCAATTTTAGGTCATCGTTAATATGTTATTTAATTGTTTTAAAAAATATTACATTTCTGTAAATGGTAATAATGTGAATTATGTGTTAAATATTACCACTAAGTTTAACAATTAATTTTAATACACACTATTATAATATAATGTTAACAATTGAATGATTTATCAGTGTTCACAATTGAATAACTTATCAATGGTTAATTAAAATTGTTTAATTTAAAAAATAAAAAACAGATGATATGTAATAACTACAGAGATCGTATGGACATAATTTCAATGAACATTGTTAATGTTGTTGTAGGAAAAACATATCCCACGTAATATAAGCCTAAGACAAATAATTGTTAAGTATACAAACTAACAGATAAATCATGTAAAATTATAAAGATGAATGAGTAATTAAACCTATTACATAATATGATATAATATTTTTTTGGGATTTTTTTCATAAATGTACAGAAAAAAACATTTTAAAAGGAAAATTTTAATTTTTAGAAGTACATCAAATAAAATTCTACTAAAGTCATATCCTACATATATGACTTGTTTAATTCTAGAATAATTTTCTTTTCTATTTGAAGAAATAGCAATTGGAATTATAGCATTTAGGGGGGAAAAAGTGTTTTTTTTTAGTCTTAAAAGAAAGAGGGAATTAGTGTTGACTAGTACACATTTTGCATTGGGATTGGTTGATAAAGTGTTGGTGGTGGCTGCTTTAGAAATTGAGTTACCTCAAGGTAGTTGTTTTAGAAGTTTTGTTGTATTATGATGAGACCACCTTTGCTTTTTTGCTTGCTTATGGTGTGATTGCTAAATCTCAATTATAAAAAGTTGAGTAGCCCACATGACCAAGTCCTTTCAAACTAGTGCTTCACAACTGTGCCTCTGTGGTTAATGAGTTATTTTCAGTAAAGAACACAACAATTATGGACAATGGTTCACAAATATGCAACCCTAAGAGTATGTTAATTTCACCATTTTTTATAATTATTGTTATTGTTGTTTAATATGTTAAAGGGAATTGTGAAAGGATTTAAAATATATTTAAAGCATTTTCACATGTTAATTTGAAAAAAGGAGAAACATATTTAAATAACTTTTCCATGACAAATGTTACTTTTTTTTATCTCACCAAACAAATAACTCCCTTTTTTATTTTCTTTTTTATGATTTTTAGGTAAATAATTAAAAAAAAATACTTTTTCTTTTCTTTTCTTTTTACTCATCTTTTTCACACATATGAACTAAGGCATTCATTTATCATTTCAAATAATCATTTTATATTGATAGATAACATCGATCAAGAAGATTTAGTTCTCTTCGTTTCTGTTAAAATTAAGAAAGTGAGAAAAGAAAAAAGAGAAAAAAAAGAGAGGAAGAAGACTTTTTTCACTTAGAAAAAAAAATATGGAAAATTTGATTAAAACATCTATATCTATTATAGTTTATTTTACAATAATAATAAATAATTACTTCTACCTCATTTTGTATTGTATTCAATTAAATTATCTTTATTGCTATTTTTTCACTAATTTTTTCAATCAAAATAATCTATATTTTCATTCATTTATCATATTTCTATTTATTTTTTCTCTTCCGCTCCTTTTATTTCTTTTCTTTCTATTAAATAGAGACATGGTGTATGTTTTGAGTGAATTTAATAGAAATAATTTTAAAATTATCATGATTTTATAAAATCAATTTATGGTTAGATGATAAATAAATAAATAAATAAATAGGTAATATTTAGTTATCCCAATAAAAAAAAGTTATGAAAAAGCAAAAGAGAATAGTGTGTGAGGGTCTTGAATTTCGTTTCTGCTTATTAAAAAATTTGAAAGGGGAAAAATAGAGAGAGTGGTATTCCGCTATATTCAGAAAAAAAATCAATTTCTAAAAATGTCTTAACGTTTTTTATTTTGAAATATATAAATTATAAAAAATTATTAAATAACAATTAATTTTTAAAAAAATATTAGTAATTAAATAATTAAATTAGATACTATTTTATAAAATAAAAGTAAAAATTTATAAATTAGTATGTAACATATACTACAAAGATTTTAGTTAATAAATTAATCTCAATAATAATTAATTTAAAATTTAAAATAATTAGTACAGTCAATATTAAATCAATTTAAAAACTAATGTATAAAGTTTTATTAATAATAAAAATTATTTTAGATATTAATATTTTTTTAGTTTATAAAATAATTTCTAATTTAATTTAATTATTTTTTATTTTTAAAATTAATTTTTTAATAGTTTTCTTGTAATAATAATATATACACACATTTTTTATGTAATTTTTTTTTCACTTTTCCATCTTATTTTAATATAAAAGGGAAATATTTTTTTTCACATCAAATAATAATATAAACATATTTTGTATCACGATTATGGAGATGCCATTTTTTTAAAGAGAACAAATTACGAAAAATATATTAAATAATAGTAGAAGAAAAAAGAGAAAGAAATGTAAAAAAGAATGTAAAAAATTGAAAACTTAACTACAAAATTAAAATCTCTTATTAAAAGCAAGCTGTTCATTGATAGTGTTTGAATTTGGGAGATATAAATTTGAAAGAACTTCAATTATTGTATCTCTGCTTTAGAGGTGACATGTCTATTGCTCAGTCCTCATTCACAACTTATCATAATTAAATATAATACTAACCACCACAATAATCTAAAGTCAAAAGTCATTAATCCCTCCAAAACAATTTGAAAGTGTTCTTTGCTATTTATAGAAAACAACTATTTAATTTTTTCATACTTTTGTAAGCATGAATATGTCTATGTAATTAATTATTCATAATTTTAATTAATGCTTTTGTCACATTCGGGATATTATTATTATTATTATTACTTTATTACCATCATTATCAAATGTGTGGATCTAGCTTGTAGTTGCCACTTTCTCTTCCAAGTTTTATGGAGTTCATTGTTTTCATGTGATACAATCACATGTTGAGCTTAAAGTAAGCTGCAAAATGTTCACCTTCAAATTCTTTTTATAATTATATCTTTTTTAATTAAATTAAAGTCGAATAATGGATTATTGGGGAGTATAATTAAATTAATAAAGAAGACAAAAGGGATATGATATTTTTACATGAAAAATTATTTGTCTTTTTTTTTCATTTCAAATTAAACAACCTTATAATTTTTTTCATGTTATTTCCATTCACCAAAAATATCTTCTCTGTTTCTATTCTATTTTTCAGTTTTTTTTTCTCTAATTTATCTACTTTATCTTTCTTTTTATTTTTGTGTCAAACAAACGTTACTACCATTACCATAAATGGCCCCAGAAAACAAACTTCAACTCGCCCATTTTCGCCTTCAATATTTCATGAGAATGCTTCATTATATAAAAGTTTCAAATTAAAATCAGTGTATTACATAAGTTAACAAATGAATATTCCTTCCTGTTAGGTTTTAGGTTGTTGAAGATGAACAAGAAGATGACTTCTACTATAATATAAAATTGAGTTACACTCAATTAGCAAATATTAAGGAATGCACCAAATAGAAGAAAAAAAACATAAAACATTACAACTTTTTTAATGGGAGAAACACTTAATATGAAGGAAATATTAATCTTTAATAAAATCTTTCACTAATAATAGAAAAATTTATTAACCTTTAATCTTAATTAAAGACAGATAATAACAAAGTATAAAATATAATTCATCTCTGAGATGAAAGTGTTTGTTCAATAACACAGAAATATAAAAGATGTTTTGTCTTCAAACGATACAACATTGTATAGTTTTTTTATTCATATGATAAGTATAATGTTTAAACAATATAGTCTTTCTATCTTTCTATAGATCTGATAAGTATAGTATAATGTTTACTCATATGATACTTTTATAGTTTTAAATTAAGATAGTATTTCATTAATATTAAAAACTTTCAATTAGTTTTTTTACACTTATTTTTTTTATTGTAAATAAAATTTTATTTTATTATATTTTTTTAAAAAAATTCTTAAAATATATGTATTTATAAATAGTTATTTATTCAAAATTTTACTTCTCTATATTAATATATTCTATACACTTATTTTTTTAAAATACATATAATTTTTACAACTCAATCATTTTAATTATATCAAACCCCTATTTCTCTCTCTCTTTTTGTCCATAAAATTTCCCAATTTACATTTTTTGTCATTTAAATTTGCTTTAGATATATGCATTTTTTAAATAATTATTTCTTCAAAATTTTACTTCTCTAAATTATTATATTCCATGCAATTATTTTTTAAATAAATATATTCTTTACAAATCAATAATTCTAATTATATCAAACACTTTCCATTATTTTTTTCTTAAATTCTTTCTTTTCAATTTTTATTCTTTAGATATTTTTTAATTTATATTTCCTTAAAATATATGTTTTTATAAACATTTATTTATAAAAATATGTATTTTTTTTATTTTTTGAAATTTATATTTATTTATCTATACACTTGTCTTTAAAAAATAAATATATGTTTTACAAAAAATTTCAAAACAATTTCTTTTCAAAAAGAAATTCAACAACAAAATCACCCTACTATTAAATTTAAACGAAAAGCGAAACCAACTTAGCAGTTTTGACTGGTATTCTGGCCAACACTTACCCAATTATAGTTAAGAATTTGACTCATTGAGGATTGAATTCTGAGCTTGCAGAGTAGAGTGTGTTATATGTGTAAATATTTTTGTACAATATGTTATTGGGGGGAGAAAATCCCCATGTGTGCTACCTAGATCAAGAAGTCATATAAAGAAAAACATATAAGATGAAGAGTAGAAACACACTACTTGCATTTGTTTAGTCATAGAACTTGTGTCTATTAGGATAAACAAGACACTTGCGTTTGAGATGTTCATAAAAAATGTTTTACTCTTTGTTGTTTAAACACAAAATCAAACAAATATGTTGGACTTTGATCTAACAAGGTTGTTGATATTCAGAAAGTTGACTTTTCATAATGGTTGTTGACTTGGAATAACTTTAGTGCAACATTCAAAGATTTTTTTTTTAAAACAAATTACAAAAGAAACATTCTCCATAAATATAAAATAAACATTTAGTGCATTTAAATTGTACTGTAAAAATGCTTTAAAACTTATATATCTTTATTGTCTTTTATCAAACATTTTTTTTTGCATGAATCAACAAACAAACACAAACACTTGTATCTATCATAATTTGTTGTTAAAGATAAAATTTGTTTCATGTATCACACTTCATTATAAAAATATTTAATCAAATTAACTTGAAGTATGGTAAACTTTTTATCAACAATTATAAACAAAAATCTAATTAAAAATTATATATTATTATAATTTACTTAAGTAAAATAATATATAGGGAGTTATTGTTCAATTATCGTTCACTACAAGAAAATAATGAAATAGAAACTAATTTTTAGTGACAAAAAATAATTAGTTGCTATAGTAACTAAATTAGAGACCGTTTTAGAGACTAAAAAATTTTTGGTTTCTAAATTAGTTTTATTATTGTTAAATGGTTTCTAGATTGGTATCTAATTAGCAACCAATATTTTTTCTACCAAATTTAGAAACTAAATAATTGATAGTTAAAATATTTGTTATTAATTAGATATCAATTTAGAAACCATTTAACAATAATAGAAACTAATTTAGAAACTAATTAATTTTTTAGTTTATAAAATGGTCTCTAATTTAGTTATTATAACAACTAATTTTTCTGTCCCTAAAATTGGTTTCTATTTCATATTTTTCTTATAGTGATTTTTATTAAAATTTGCAGGTAGTATTCATTATATACACTTTTTTTGAATAAACAGTCATCTACTTTACCTAAAATGTCATTTATTTTACCTAAAATGTTAATTATTCACAGTTAGAGAATTTCAAATCGTATTTGAACTCAAAAATAAAGATGACAGAAGGTTTTAATACGAGTGTCTGATAATTTTTAAATTACACGAATAACATTTTTAACTGGAATCGAAGAATTATAATATGTTTATTAATTTATTTTTCATTAAAAATGATATTTAACAAAACAAAATATAAAAAAAAAACAACCAAAGTGCTATTAGTTTTAGGTGTTATAAATGACTATTGGTGCACAAAATTAGTTAATATTTTATAAAAGAAGTTTCATACACTAAGAAACTTTTTCTTTTAAACAGAAGTTAAAAATTATAAAACGTTGAGTTTTAACCATTGCTATATCGAGTAGTTGCATTTTTTTTATTTCTTGTTAATTCCATGACCTAGCTATAAATATATGTATAGTAATTTTTAGTGTGAAACTTAACATAGACTCTAAATATTCTACTATCACCACGAATGTATGTAGTAACTACTGTCACTATAATTATATTAATTCAAAATTTATAATCTAAAAATTTGGATTATTAAATAAAATTAAAGATAAATTATTAACTTTCTTAATACTTGGCTTTGAAAACTCTTGTTAAAGATTATATAATATCTTAAACCACATAAAGATATACCTTGGAAGGAAAACTTTATCAGAACCCAAGTTAATTACATGTCTAATATAATAACTGTATGGTACTCAATCTTAAGAATATTATAAGAGATTCTGATAAAAGTTTTGAAAAAAAATTCTTTTAACGACAACATAAGGGCCCCCATAAAAAGTTTTAAGGAACTAGGGACTTAGATAATGTGACATTCATTTTTTAGTGTAATAATTTGAATTCTCTTTCTCTCTCTCCCACCAGAGCAACTTTGAACTGTGACAGCTCTTCTCTGTCCCAAAGTGTTGGCCTTCTTCCAACTCCTCCTTCAGTGACACTCTCCAAACCTTTTCTACTTTTTATAACTCAAGAGAGAGAGAGTGTGTGCAAGAAAGCAACTTGTTAGAGAAAACCAGAAACACAAGCTTTGTGTTTTTTTTCTCTCTCTTTCATTCTGCATTTGGTGCAAGAAACAGACTTCAATCATAATTTATAGCTACAGATATGTCAAGTCACTGGGGTATTCTTGTTTCAGATCCATGGCTTCAGAACCAGTTCACCCAGGTGGAGCTTCGCAGCTTGAAATCACAAGTAAGTTCATCATGGTTCGTTTGGTTAGCAAGGAGGTTCATCATGGTTCTTAAGGAACTTTCTTTAGTATTTAATGCTGCTTTCCTTGAATACTGGAATTTGATGTTGTTAGTGCAATTGGGGTGGTGGGTTGTGTTTTTTTTAATGGTTGGTGCAGTTCGTGAGCATGAGGAGGGAGAGTGGAAGGCTTACGGTTGGGGACTTGGCTTCCAAGATGTCAAGGTTGAAGATTGTGGGAGAGAATCTTAATGAAGAAGAGAGAGCTTCTTATATTCGGGATTTGTATCAGAACACAGGTGAAGAGGTTGATTTTGAATTGTTTCTCAAGGTGAGCTTTATCATCAGGTTCTTTCAAGCATAAGCTTTTTAAGGATACTGGATCCTTGTACTTTTTTATATATCACCCTTTTTTTTCCTTCCTAGTAGTTATTTATTTTCTGATCTATTCTAATCTTCACATCTGTTCAATTTCAATATCTATGAAATGTGAAGAGGAGAAATGAAATTAGTGTTAACTGGTATTTTTCTTTAGAACTAAAAAGGGTAACATGATATCAGCTGAGCTGGTTGATTGAATGAGACTTTTCTTTGTATTTAATTCAAGAGGAAACAAAGAAAAGAAAGAGAAATAAGGGGATGAGAAAATAAATTCTCCATTTTCCCTATTGTTTGAACCCTTGATCCAAAAGATCTATACAAAGTTTTGGTACAGAAAGAAAAAGAGTTGTAATTAGAAAACAACATTTAATCTGCATTTCCCAGAAACTTGGAGAATTTTTTTCATGTTGCCTTTGCATATTTTGGGAGAATTTCAATTGCTTTAGTAACTAAACATCATACGGGGGATTAAATTTGGAACTGGTTCACCTTTTACAAAAGTGAAACAGTTCAGTAGTTGTGTCCAAATCAAAGTTAATTTGAGTGATTTTAATAGTGGTG
This sequence comes from Phaseolus vulgaris, assembly GCF_000499845.2. Lineage (NCBI taxonomy): Eukaryota > Viridiplantae > Streptophyta > Magnoliopsida > Fabales > Fabaceae > Phaseolus > Phaseolus vulgaris. The sequence continues at coordinate 27,677,845 of NC_023752.2, forward strand.
CTATAATGATGTACAGGTTTACTTGAAACTGCAAACTTTTGCAAGTTCTAGGACGGGGAGTAATGCAAAAAACTCATCAGCGTTCCTCAAGGCTGCAACTACCACATTGCTTCACACAATAAGTGAATCTGAGAAGGCATCATATGTTGCACACATAAATAACTATCTTGCAGGAGATGAATTCCTCAAGAAATGCCTTCCTATTGATTCTTCAACCAATGACCTTTTTGAAATAGCAAAAGATGGTGTTCTTCTTTGGTACTATACATTTATTGTTTAATTTCTTATGTTGCTCTTTATAACTCAGTTTCTTCACCCTTTATAAGAATTACATTTGTTGCAGTAAGCTTATAAATGTGGCTGTTCCACGGACCATTGATGAAAGGGCAATCAATACAAAGAGATTACTTAATCCATGGGAAAGGAACGAAAACCACACGCTTTGCCTGAACTCTGCCAAGGCAATTGGATGTACAGTAGTCAACATTGGAACTCAAGACTTCATTGAAGGAAGGGTATGTTTGAGTGCTTTTCTAATTTTTGCACATGAAAGGGGCTTTTCATTGACATTGACATGTATTATATTTTCAAAACAATGCTATACGGTCTTACTATTTCTTGCGAAGGTTCATATAAAGAAACTTGTCCAAATCACCAGTACTAAGGTGGATTATAATTTTTTTATTAGAGTTAGATCTTTTTAATGATTTCTCTTAACATTGTTATAGGACTTGCTAGCCCATTTTTTTATCAGTTTATCTTTCTTTTAATTCAGTTTTCTCATTTAAGCCTGTATTGATCATGTTGCATCTTTCTGATATTGAGATTTTATTTTATTTTCTTTTTTCAATTTGTGGGTTGGTATCTTATTTGTTTTGTTTTAATTTCAGCGTCATCTGGTGCTTGGATTGATTTCACAGATTATTAAGGTAAATGGTAATTAATTTGAAGTCCAGATTTTGCTTAGATTGCTAACATTTATTACAACACATATGAATAAATCTTCATTTTTTTTATGTAATTATGCATTCTTGTATCAATGAAATCAGTAGAAACTGCTTGCTGCATATTAAATTTTACAAGGAAAAACTTTTGACATTCCTGATGGTGGTTGCTAAATTAGATACAACTGTTGGCGGACCTGAACCTGAAGAAAACTCCACAGCTTGTGGAGTTGGTCAGTGATAGTGAGGTAAATGCTTGTTTTCATCATCTTTTCATACTTTTCATCATTGTTGTATTTGTTACCTTCAAATTTCTGAAATAACAGGATATGGAAGAGTTGATGAGTCTGGCACCAGAAAAGATTCTGTTAAGGTGGATGAATTTCCATTTGAAGAAATCAGATTACAAGAAGATAGTCACGAACTTCTCCTCTGATGTTAGGGTAATTGAGTATTTCTGAAACATAAATGTATTTATGATGTTAACGTGTGTTTTATTCATAGGAGCAGCCTCTGGAATAGTAATTTGTTGATTAGGTTACTGTTGGAAGTTGGAACATTTAGTATTAGTATTAATGAGCTGCAGGGGTTTGAAATCTTTTTCAAATGATGGTAAATAGGAGAAAACTAACTTTAATCTTGAGGATTAATAAAGTGACTTATACATTCTTGCAAGATGTTTTGTACACTTTTTCTACTTTTCATGCTGGGAAATACAGGAAACCATTAGTCAGTATTATGAACTGTTAATTATAGCAAAACCTTTTTGAGAAATGTTCATGCAAAATAGCCTTTTTTTTTTAACATATATGGTTCTGACACTGCAGGATGCAGAGGCTTATGCTCACCTTCTAAATGTTCTTGCACCTGAATACACTAATCCATCCACATTGGCTGTAAAAAATCCTTACGAACGAGCCAAATTAGTCCTTGAACATGCTGATAAGATGGGTTGCAAGAGATACATAACGGCAAGAGATATAGTGGAAGGTTCCCCAAATCTTAACCTTGCTTTTGTTGCACATATTTTCCAACACAGGTGATAATAATCTTTCTATTGAGCACATATTATTTGTTTAATGTGTTTCATTTTTTAGTTGTTGGTGATAGATAAGACATGAAATGTAGTTTTATTTCAGGATTTGATTAAGGATTGTTTTATTGAAGTGGTTTATTTATATATCTGAGGTACTTTCTCATTTGACTTTTGTGAGACCCTAACTGATAGACTTCAGAAACAGCTTTCAGCCTTGAATAAAAGGAACAACCTTTTTTATTCTCTGTGACCGAGTATGTTCTCAATGAATCATTCCCTGTTGAATCTCATCACTGTCACCATATTTCTGGGGGCTACACACTTTTGTTTTCTTCTGTTGTTATCATTTTATTTGATGCTCTTCCTGCAAGAAATTGCCAGATTGTTTATTCTCTAATGTATGATGATTTGTGCCTGAATAAACAACGGTCATTTGAACATTCAGTTAATACTCTAAATGTTAATATGTCTATTTTAATTATGTATCACCCCATTAGCCACAATTTGAAATTTAATTACACGTGTTTAGTGAAGATTCCCTTATTCAAGTTATTTGAATAGTGTACAATTTTTTAAAAGGAAGTAGATGTACAATTTTAAACACCTAAATCTTCATCTGGCTGTTTTGTTTCCTATATTGGCTTTAAATATGAGTTGATTAACCTATATATGATTCCATTATATCACCATTAAAAAGTTGAGATATGCAAATTTATGTTTTGGGGTTTGAGAAATATATGCAAGCAAACTCAATTTCCTTCTTACAGGAATGGACTATCAACCCAAGCAAAACAGAGTTCCCTCCTTGAAAACTTGTTAGATGACACACAAGACTCTAGAGAAGAAAGAGCATTTCGCCTCTGGATTAATAGCCTTGGAAATTCAACATATATCAACAATGTCTTTGAGGATGTCAGAAACGGGTGGAGTATCTTATTTTCACTATATCTCTTACAGATGTGGAATATGAACTGGTCTTGTTAATCTTGTCTATGTAATTGAAAACTGTGAGATTGGTTCAATAATTTTATTTATTTTTCAAAATTCTAACCAGATAAGCATGTTATAATCATTCAAATAATAGCAATGTATGTTTAAATAATTCTGACAATTAGGAATTGTGTGATGATTTGACGATAGTTTACATTGTTTTCATATGAGATTTACATTTTCTAAATGTGTTGTACTTCTTTACAGGTGGGTACTCTTGGAGACTCTAGACAAAGTGTCACCAGGGATTGTTGATTGGAAGATTGCTAATAAGCCACCTATTAAGTTACCATTTAAAAAAGTAGAGAATTGCAATCAAGTTGTGAAAATAGGGAAACAACTTAAATTTTCCCTGGTAAATATTGCTGGGAATGACATTGTGCAGGGTTATAAAAAATTAATACTAGGTATGTTGTTGGCCTCAAAATTATGTTCTGTTGCTTGGTTTGAGTCAATTGATCTACTGAAAATATGCCAACCATCAATTCATTGTTCTTGTATCCCTTCTACAAAACTTTTTATCAGATGTTAGAGGATGCTAACACTATCTAACCAAATATTGTTGGTTTTATCTTCAGCATATTTGTGGCAGTTGATGCGATGCAACATCCTACAACTTCTAAAAAACTTGAGATTTCACTCTCATGGGAAGGAAATAACTGATGCTGATATTCTGCGATGGGCAAACAGCAAAGCCAGCAGTTCAGGAAGTCAATGCCAAATCAATAGTTTCAAGGTATTTTGTATATACATATATACATATATATATATATATGTATGTATGATTCATTCTGCTACAAATGACTGACTAATATCGTGTTCACTGGTGTGCTTTGCCCTATTCTTGTTTATTACTAGTTACTATTTATTAGTAATTGTGATATTTGATAGTTTTTATTGGTTTCCCCTAGTGCTTGCCGAATAAAGAGACACTGTACTTTTGCATGACAAACAGTTCATTTTGTACCCTTCTGATGTACATGTACATTATACTCCTGCCCAAGAAAGATCCCAATTTCACTATATTTTTCTGGGATATATCAATAATCAAAAAATAGATTGGCTATGCAATTATGCTTGCTTCTAAGGTGGATTCTTGTTATATGGAACATAAAAAAGTAGAAAAAATTTCCTTAGCTAATTTATCTCTTTTCTTGATACATCTTTTAGGTGTTTAAGTTAGTGTTGCATGCTGCTTTTTGGACCAATAATTTGTCTAATTTATTCAGAGAATAAACAATTAGCGAATAAGGTTCGTTAATTATTATAATTATTCAAATTGCAGGACAAGAGTGTATCAGATGGAATTTTTTTCCTTGAGCTTCTTAGTTCTGTGCAACCTAGAGCTGTAAATCGGGGTCTTGTAACAAAAGGAATAACCGGTATGTTTTCTTTCTACTCTTCAATGTTTGGCTTGCATGCATGTTTTCCGAATATCCTTCTGTGAGTCACATGAAGATGTGGACTAAAATAATTGTGTTCCATCTAGAGTTTGGGATTCGTCATGGTCATCAATGCCTTTGCTTGAAAAACTGTAACATTACTCATTTCATTGGGTTTTTCTATTCTAATTACATCATTAAAGCAAACATAGCTTTTCATTATTCCTGTAATCCTGTACTACTTTGGTTGTAGTATGCAAAAAAATAATGTATTGGGCCATTTATAATCATTAACATCTGACAACTAACAGATTCAATAATCCATTTTTATTTCGATTGTTGTGTTGATTATGTCTTTATATATTTTATATGATTTAAATTCCAAAAACTATCATGAAATTCTCTCAAGCTGAAGCTATCTTATTCCTGCTACATGAAGTGAACTACAAAAATTATGTTCTTCACTTACATAATGGTGTTGCATGAAATGGACATAAATTTGGAAACATATGTTCTGGCCGACAAGGAGAAGATTTGTGTTAAGAAAGGCTTAATGTCTGGTTTATAAATCGTGCAGATCAGGAGAAAATGATGAATGCCACTTACATTATCAGTATTGCAAGAAAACTTGGATGTTCAATATTCTTGCTTCCTGAAGACATCACTGAGGTAGTTGGAATCAATACGATATAGCATTGCTCCCATCTCATCTCTTTTCAACCTTCATATCGAGGTTTATTGTCATTGACTTCAAAACATTTAGCAAACATTCACTATTTACTCCATTGCTGAAACATCAGTTTTAGTGCATGTTTAGAAAAATATTTATTTAAGGTAAATAATCCTCAAAAGTTTTAAATTTGCAAGATTTTGACGCAATCATGGACAAATGTGTCTGCAATTGTATTTGGTGTTTTTTAAAACAACTTTTGAATGCTATTTCACATATTGGCAGGTGAATCAAAAGATGATCCTTACACTAACAGCTAGCATAATGTATTGGTTCTTGAAACACCCTCTGGAAGAAAGAACAGTAGGGAGTTCAGACAGTGAGAGTGGGAGCCAATTGGAGACTACATCAAATTCAACCCTGGATGATTCTGCTTCTGATTCATCAGCAGAAGAGAATGGAAGCATGTAAATATGAGTTGTGAAAGTTTTTGTTATGATCGATATATAAATAATTGAACCCACTCTCTATAGTTGATCAAAAAATGGCACGAGGTAAATTAATGGTTTTAATGGCAAAATTTGGCCAATTTTAAAAAACGCCGTCTGTGGGAATCGAACCCACGACCACATGGTTAAAAGCCATACGCTCTACCAGCTGAGCTAAGACGGCTAGATGTTAATTATAATACTGTATGTTTAAAATACAATATACATAATAAAGGAAAGATAAGTATTTTAAATTTATGTAAAGAATAAATTTTGAAAATTCACCGAATTCATTTGATAAGTGACTGAAAGAAGTGTTATACAAAAATATTTGTTAAATATGATATTTGAAGGAGAAAAAATTCTCAACGTAATAGGATTTTTTTTTAAAACAATTAATAACTTTAAAGCTTTTGTATATGAGAGCCGTAATGATCCTTAAAATTTTGAATCCGTTCTCGAATTAAATGGATTTATCTGCGGGTTGAGAGCCCAAATGAACCTGTTTTACAATCTAATACTAATAAATAAGATGTGTAAGCTAAATAAAAATAAGACTTTAAAAAATAGTATGAAACTTAGGTACTTTTATGGTTAAATAGTTGTTGAATGATGATATAATACTTTTATCTAGTATAAAATTATAGATTAAGTAAAAATTATATAAAAAATATTATTAGGTGGTTTAAAATACAAATTATGTTACCGTTTGGAGAAATAAGTTTTTTATTTCACAGATTTTTAAAAAAGGTGAAATTTTAGAGTTTAAAATGATATTTATAGGTTTTGATTTTATTTTATTTTAAAATGCGGATCAACATGTTAAACCTATAGAATGTTTAAGATTTGTGTGCCTCTTCAAAATTAATTCATTTTGATAATGAGTTTTGTGAGACGAGTTTTACAAGTTGCGGATTACGAACTTTATGGATGGACTTACCAATATAGATAAAATATTTATACTATTTCACCCTTAAATTTTAAGTGATATTTTATCTCCATTAGGATTTTCCATAAAAAAGAATATTATTCTTTTTCTTTCATATTATCACTCACATCAAAAAAATTCTAAAATGTTTTAATGACAACTAAGAGAGCCAAAACGTGGATAATATATATATAGATAGTGAACATTTTTTTTATACCGGTTCACCTTTAATTTAGGTAATGTCCAGTTCTCCAATCCAAACATCAAAGGGTAGCACTAATAGAACTATAAAAACTTTCATTCGGACTTTTTGCTAAAGGAGGTCGTCTAATGGTTTTACTAATAAGTCAAAAATTTCTAAAACGTTTTAATGAAAACCAATAGAGGCAAAGTGTGGATAGTATAAATAGATAGTGAACATTTTTTTATTTTATACTGATCCACCCTTAACTTAGGTAATAGTTCTCCAATGCAAACATCAAAGGGTAACACTAAACAAACAAATGTTTACAAGTATTCACCACTATGCTTCGAGCTTACAAGATTACACGGTTAGAAAATGACTTAATTAAATCAAGAGGAGGTGAATTGGTTTTAATAATTTTGTCTGGAAAACTTACTTTTTGAAAATCTTTTCAGACTTAAAAATAAAATGCACTTATATAAGTGAAATCAAAATTGATTCAAGAATTGAGTGCATTAAAACTAAAACAAGATAAGCAAGAAAAGAAAGCAAAAAGAGATTTTTATTAGTTTAGATCCTACATTCAGTTTCAACAATTCAACCTTAAAATTGTTGGTTCACTAACTTTCTCAAAGTTATACAAAGAATCAACTCCTTGACAATTTCAAGAGGATATATCACAATCCATGATACCAAAAGCATATTAGCCCTTATCAACATATAGTTTATCAACTCTTGATCACCAAGTACAACTATAGCACTCAAACAATCCAGTTTTTTTTATCAGCAAATAATTAATTAAATTAAAAAAGGGAACACTTTAAGGGGTGTCCCAATCTTTTACAAAAACCTGCATCTTTCACCTCCTACATTAACTAGCACTATACCATTTACATTCAACACTTGTGTAACCTTGCATACACAAAAACAAAGAAGTGGCTTCAAGAGACTGTTTGAAAACAACATCTAAAGCATTTAATCAATTATATTAAGTGTTTGTTGATTATTCTTTGTAAATCTCTTGAAAACAATTTCAATTTTAATCAATTTAAAAATGTGTCAACCGACTAAATCAGATTAATAATTAATATTGGAAGGTTATTTAATCAATTATGAAAAGATGTAATATATTTTCATTAAGAACTTTGAAAACATTAAAATGGTTCTCTTGTTTAATTGATTATTAATTAGATAATTGATTATCATGTTTTGATCCTCATCAAGCAAATTTTAATAGATTAAATAAGAATGTAACGGATTATTTTGTGCTAAAAACCTTTTAAAAGATTTTTTTTCTTTCAAAATACATTTTAACTCATTTTAATATCATTATGTATTGATCTTATGAGTACCTTTCTCACAAAGACTCATATAACAATTACACATGCACTACAAAAAAAATAACAATTTAGTCACTGAATTTAGCGACCAAAAAAGAGTGGTCGCAATTTGAGACCAAAATAGTCATTGGATACCTTCATTGTCAAATCTGCAATCAAAATAGCGATAAAATGAATCATTAATGATGTTAGTTAGTTTTGCGACCAAATCAATGACTGAACATAAAAGTAACAAAATCGTTGGTCACTAAAGAGTGTTTGTATTGAATAAATTGGAAAAAATATATTAGACCGAATATGTTTATTTTTTAGTTACTGATTTTTGTTCGGTCGCTAAATGAAATTGCTTATTTTTTCTGTCACCGAATTAGCCTCTGTATATGTTTATTTTTTAGCCACCGATTTTCTTTTGGTTGTTAAATGTAATTGCTTATTTTTGCCACCAAATATGTTTATTTTGTAACCAACGATTTTTCTTTGGTCGCTAAATGTAATTGTTTATTTTCTACCACTGAATTAGCCACTGAACGAAGATTTATATTTTTATTTAATTCTTCATATATTAAAATAAAATATAAAAAATTAAAAAAGAAGATAAAAATAATATTAGTATTAATATCAATAATAATATTTCATATTAATTAATAAACATATTTAAAAAACATTGTTATTATAAATAATAATTATATTTATTATTATTATTATTAACAATCATATTACTGCACAGTTAAAGTTAATCAAATTGCAGGAAGATAAGGAAAGATATATACTTAGTTCTTTTTTATGAAATAGCCATAACATTTTCGAATCTTGAACCCTAAACATAGTTGAAGATGAGGAAAGATACTTACTTTTCTTTTATGAATGCCATAACATTTTCGAATCCTGAAAAACCCTAAACCTTGCAAACACTTTAATCTTGGAGTTGAACCTTTCGAGATGTTCATCAGTGGAGAATTATTAAGTTGTTTGAGCTCTACGATTTGTTCGGGCATTGCGATTTTGTCTTGATTTTCAGGTTAGTGGTGCCTTTGGTTAATTATTGCGATCTTTGAAATGCTCACTCAAATTCCCAAGTTAATTGCGACTTGGAATGCATTAAAACTATGAGACAATATTTATCCTTGAGTTCTTTATTAGAAACCACCAACAAGTTTAATTTTTCTTTGTGTGTACCCTAAACTAAAAAATTACGAACACTTTTCATAGATTTTAATCCTTATAATTTAAAAATACAAAAAACATATAAAATCCAAACCTAATTCCAAATTTGAAATTGAATATTTCAGTAAATGATAATATTCCTTATGAATATGATAAATGTCAATTAATAATATTACATAATTATATGATTTTGTTTGATTCGCCATGCGACTAAAGTGATTCATGAAAATGACTTTATTGTTGGGAACCATTCGATATTAATACGATTTTTCAATTTTATATAGAAAGATTATAGTTCTTATATAAATTGTAAATATTGTATAAATTATTCTTGCATTTTCTTGTGTATATTTATTAAAAAAACTATTAGTTTGTGTTTTTCTTTGAGTTTGTTGTTTCATTTCATGTAGCATGTGTTTTAGAGTGTTTTACATTGTTTTCACTTAGTGTAAATCTTTAGGATTGTGTTTATCAATTCTATATAACTATTTATTTTTCTACATATCATGACTAATTCAATCAACAACTTTTGGAGTTAGCTTCCTTTATCTCAATGAAGATTTTGTTTACCCTTCTACATGTGAACAACACCTTACCAGAAGTTTCACTTGAGATTGTACAGTTGTTGGTTTCAAAATTGACCTTGTAACCCTTGTCACACAATTGGCTAATGCTTAGAAGACTATGCTTTAGTCCCTCCACATATAGGACATTTTCAATTGTGGTTGAATCTGCAGTACCAACATTTCCTCTTCCAAGAATTCTTCCTCTATTATTATCTCCATATGTGACATGTCCCTCAGCTTTAAGTTTCAGACTTGTGAATTGAGCCATATCACCAGTCATGTGCTTTGAACACCCACTATCCAAGTACCACTGATTTTTCCTGTTGTTTTTCTGCAAAACAAAACAGATTTAACACATATGGTACCCCTTTCTAGTCTAGGGTCCAACATGATTAATACCTTTCCTTAGGAAGCCATTTGGCCAATCCTTTGGGAACAAGGTACCTTCTAGCTTTACATGTTCTAGAGATATGTCCATTTTTCATACAGTAAAAGCAAGATGCAATATGCATAGTATTTGAAATGTTAAAAGAAGAAAAACCTGTTTTGGAAGGAACAAAAAAATTGGACAACTTTTTAACATTGTTCTTCATTCCAGGATTGTATCCTAGACCATTCTTATTAAAAAAAACATTTGTGAACCCAACAGTGTTTCAAGATTTTCTCTTCCTTTGGTGAAACTTGATAATATTTTTAGCAGATATTCAACCTGTTTTTCCAGTTTCTTACAATTTTCACAAGTTTTTATTAATGTATGCAAACATGTTAATTCAAGGCTAACCAAATCAGTTTTAGATTTGTGTAATTCTTCCTCAAGAGCCTTAACTTTAGGTTCCAGTACCCTATTTACCTTGTTCAGTTTGTTACATATAACAACCAATCTATTTGCTTCATCATGTGTTTCCTTAAAGGCAATTAATAGCTGATCATAATTTTCAGAATCAGTTGAATAGTCACTTACTGAATCAGATGCTAATCCTTCATCATTCACCATGAAGCACATATTTGCTTCTTCACTTCCAGTTGAAGAGTCACTTGTTGAGGATACATCATTCTCTTCCCAAGAGATATAAGCTTTTTTTCCTTTGCCTTTTTCACTCTTCTTGCTTGTTGATTTTTCTTTGTTTTGATTGTTTGGGCAATCAACCTTTATATGACCTGGCTTGCCACAACCAAAGCAAGTATAACTAGAAGAATTTGAGTCATTGGATTTAGAGTACCTTTTTCTTTGTTGAGTTCTGTCTCAGTTCTTCCTTTTAAGGAACCTACTGAATTTTCTGGTGAGCAGACTCAAGGTCTCATCATGTTCAGAATTCTTCTTTTCCTCACTTGTATAATGTTCCATGGTAGTCTTTAAGGCAATTCCTTTGGCTCTTTTCTCCACTGTTTCTTGTTCTTTCAATCTTTTGAGTTCTAGCTCATGCTCCATCAATTTTCCAAACAATGCAATAGTGGACATTTTAGATAAATCTCTGGATTCTGAGATTGCTGTTACCTTAGGCTGCCAGCTCCTATCAAAGCATTTCAATACCTTTATATTGAGCTCTTCCTTATCAAAGACCTTACCAAGACCAGTGAGATGATTTACAATATGTGTAAACCGTTTCTGCACATCTGCAATGCTTTCTTCTGATTGCGTCCTAAACAACTCATATTCTTGAATGAGTGAATGCTTCCTCGAACGTTTCACATCATATGTGCCCTCATGGGTTACTTCCAGTACTTCCCACATCTCTTTAGCTGAGTTGCATTGGGACACTCTAAAGAATTCATCCATATTCAATGCAGAGGTGATGATGTTCTTGGCTAAGGAGTCATATTGAGCCTTCTTCCTTTCAGTTTCACTCCATTCAGACCAAGGCTTCTTCACAGTTTCTTCTTTGACAACCTACATAGGTACAAAAGGTCCATTTGCCACTACATCCCAAATACCCATGTCAATAGATTCCATGAAGATCTTCATTCTAATTTTCCAGAAAGCATAATTCACACCACCAAACATAGGAGGTCTATTAATAGACACACCTTCAACAAAAGGCATTTTAAACTCAGACATAATGCATACACTTGAGTAAAATACAAGCCCTATCTCTTGATACCAATTGTTGGGTCTATTAGTGTCTAAGTTCAAGAGGGGAGGGGTGAATTGAACATATAAAATTTTCGCAAACTCAAACTGTTTTCAGTATATCAGAGGAAAAAGAACAGATTGTTTTTAAAAGAAACAAATTGATTCTTCAAAACAGTCTAACACAATTTGAACTTATTCAGATTGGAATTGCAATCAAATAGAGAGGTATAACATAATCTGATTGGTTAACTTTTACCAGCTTGAAGAATACAGATTATACCAAGAAATCAATCAAGTTCATTCAACACAAGGTTTCAAAGAGAATGAATCTTTGTCAGGATTTAATGAATAAAACTATTTGTCCTTAAACCAATTAAAACCTCATATACAAATACTTTGTTAGTGATTAGAGAACTTTAACAAATTAAGAAGAACAATTTTTATTAAACCCAGAATTAACAGATTTGATTTCAAATGAACAAATTTTGTTCTTGACAGAATTAAGCAAAAAACCAGAAACGAGTGCAGGGATGAGAAGAAAAGGACAAGCAAGCTTTTATATTGGTTCATTCATAAAGAGCTACATCCAGTTTCACCTTACTCCAAGGTGGAATCCACTAAAACCAGTTTCAATCAATTACAAACACAACGGTTCTTGAACACTACAAGAACAATACAACCAATGCTGAAAAACCCTATTTCAGCACACCTTGCACTCCAAGAAACCCTATCAAGGAGTGACTAACACTTACACCTTTTACAAGAAGGAATAAAGGAAAGATAACACCTGAAAGAAGATGCAAGAACTCAAAACCAATAGTTCAATTGTTGCAGAACTGCACCAGCACCTTCACCAAGATCAAGGTTCTCCTAGAACAAGCACACTTGAAGATCACTTTGGAAAACCTTTTAAAAACTCAATTCAATCCTTCTTCTCACACATAAAGTGTTTAATCTCTGTCAAAATCGTGATTGCTCAACAACCTTTCATGTGAGAGAAGCTTTTCTTTATATAGAAAACAGTTTCTAACTACTTTTAAAAAAACAGTTGAAAAGCTGTTATGAAAACAACAGATTCAGTTTAAAAACAAACAGATTTATTTTAGGAGAACTGCCAACTCAGCTAACTGAAATAACTGACTGAGTTGTACCTTTGGTGCCCTAACCAACTTTCGAAAAGCCTTTCAGCAAACCAAAAATAAACATATTCTTTTACAACGAAACAAATTTATTTTTGTGCATTATCCTAATTTTTTAGAAAACTCTAAAAAGCTTTTGTTGAAAAACTTTTAACCACTTCAAATGCTTGATCTAACCTTGGCTAGGCATCTAGGACAGGTCATGTAGAAAAAGACAACCTTACACATACACAAGCCTAAATACAAGATCATCTAAACTCATTACAACTTCAAAGCAAACTAGCTATTTTGAAGTGAAGTCTATCACAAGGTAGAAAATGATTTGCAACGACTATTTTCTTAACTTTATACTTAAAGAAATTTTTCAAGTTGAACACAAGAATAACTAGTGATAAGAATACTATTTTTCTATTTTTAGAATATTTATAAAACAATTTTATTTTTTAAATATTTATATTTATTAATTTTCTAATTTTATCCTTCTTTTTTTATTTAAATTTTACGTAGATTTATCCTTTGATTTTCTTTGTAGTCAAAAGGAACATTAGGTAATATTTGTAGTTATTAGTCTTGAAGATGATTAAGAAGTTTAATTTTTGAATGATTGGATGAGTTATTATTATTATTATCACTAGCAAAAATACAAACGTTATCACATATCTTAAACAAGTGTATCCATATTTTAAAATGTTATAATAAATTTATACTATAATACTTTAACATATGTAAAAACCAAAATGCATGTAAAAAGATGAAAAAATAAAAATAAAAATAATAATTTAAATTTAGTAAAAGAATAATTTTTGCAAAAATTAATTAATCAAAACATAGAAAGAGAAAAAAAAATAATACGAGAGTGTGTATTTGTAGAAAAGAGAAAAAAAAAAAAAGTGAGAATGAGAGTATGTATCTAAAGAAAATAAAATAAAATTTGTAACTTAGAATAATAGTTAAAAGATGTTGTAACTCATAATTTTAAGTATAAAAGAATTTATTAAACTGATACAAGACAATTTATTAAATTGATATCTGTTTTTTTAAGATAAAATTAGAAAAAAATTACTAAACTGATATATTAAAGTAATTGTTATTTCTTTAGGATAAAATTGAAAAAAAATTGTAAAAATATCCTCATTATATATTGTTATATATATATATATATTCATGAATATAAAAAGGATTGGATTGGATGATAAAAACTAATTATTTTTAACTTTAGAACATAAAAATACAATTTATTTATTTATAAATTTTTAAGTTTAGAACATTGGATTGTTCTCATATTTAAAATAATATAAATTTATTTATAATTTTAGTTTCTAGTGTTTTTTCTCTCAATGTTTTGATTGATCATTTCCCTCCATTTTACCATTCCAAAGTACAGACCAGTTTGTTGTATTACATTAATGTCATTAAATCTATCTGCTAACATGTTCTCCACTTCTCCCTTTTGTAATGTTTCTTTTATTCTATTAAATTTTATTTTATTTTATAGTTTTACCTGTATCCCGATATTTGTGCTATGGATAAGTATTATAATCATATTGTTACCACACTGTATTTGAATTGGGAGGTGTACTTTTGTTTTTACATAGGTGATGTAGCATATTCATTTATTCCAAATTTCAGTTTAGTTTAACTTTATTTTATACTTTAACATTTTTTTATTAAAACACATGTTTCAAATTAAATATATAATTTAGGTAAATATAACCATATTTTTTAAATATATTAATTTTTTAACATTTAACTGGAGTGCTTAATCAAATCTATTTTTTGTTCCGTCAATAGTCTAAGACTAAGAGATTATACATTTTTTTATGTAAAAATATAAAGTAATTAAAATAGTTGTCATTTAAAATGAAAGGAGGCACTTTTATAATTTTTTTTTAGATGTTTATATAAATTAATTTGAATATATAAATACTATTTTAGAAATTTTAAGGGAGAAATTACAATACCTATTTTATTTTGTAAGATTTCAATTTTAAACTTTTAATATCAAATACACTTCCTTTTCGTCAGTATGTTGTATTTGACATCAAAATGGCGCGTGGAGTTTGCGCGTGTTGGATTCAGACATATGTAGTTGGAAAAGACCGTTAGCCTCATAATGGCGTCGCTTCGTAAATTAAACTCACAACTAGGGGTAATTCCAGGTTCTCCTTTATCCAAAAACCAAATCCTTCCTTTTCTTAAATAAAAATTGGTAAAGTAATGTGCTCAACTCTCATGTTTTCTCAAATTCCCATTTTGACCTCGAACGTTTCGGCTTCCCACCTCTATATAAACACTGCCCCACCACAACTTCTTCCTTCACGCTCATACCATTTTCTTCTGCCATTACTCTTCTTTCTCTTTCCTAGGGTTAGGGTTATTCTCTCTTCACCTCCATTCCTTCTCTGTTTCCCATGGCTCAGCAAGATGCTCAGAACGGCGTGTCGGAAAATGCCACTGCTGCGGTGTCTTTTCTTGCCGTGAAGCCGCAACTCCTGGTGGAAGCTCCCAAAGCGAATGACGCCGTTTCCTTCTACAAGTCTGCGTTTGGCGCAGAGGAAGTTGCCCGTGCGCTCAACCCTAAGCGCAAAGCAGACCACGAGCTTCCTCTCATTCTCTCCGCTGAACTCAAAATCGCTGGCTCCACCATTCTCGTCGCTGACCTCGTTGATGACTCCGCTTCACCGTTAGTTTTCCCTCTGTTCATGTTCTACGCCAACATTTCATAGATCTGTGATTATTGAGCATGTTTATCTATATTTTGCGTTTTTACTTTTGTGAAGTTCTAGTTGTTATACTGTTTTTTGATAGTAGAACTTTTGTTTGTGTTTTTGAGTTTAATGTCTGTATCTTGTGTGTTTTTGCACTGTTTCATAATTTTAAACTATTTTTCACTGTTTGTACACTCGATCTGTAGGTAATAGGAATTATTTTTTTTCGAGAGTCGTGATTTCCTTTTTGTCTGATATGTTCTTCCATCGTTCACGTTTTGGACTCTAGTGTCTTATCTATTGTTATCATATCCCTAACTCCACGCTTTCGGTGTCTGTTTTATTTTAACTTTCGTTGTTTTGTAAACGTGTTCTTCAGTCATTAGTTTATAATATCTCTCGATGACTGAATGGAGTTTCATTTCATTTCGTTGTCAGAGTGAAAGCGGGTGGAAACGGTGTCGTTTTGTGCTTGGAGACCGAGGACGTGCAAGGGGCCGTAGCGAAGGCGGTGAGTGCTGGTGCTGTTGTGGAAGATGAAGTGGCTGAAGGTGAAGGCGCGTGTTGCGGTGGGCGCGTTGGGAAGGTTAAGGACCCATACGGTTTTGTCTGGCTCTTCTGCTCACCCGGGAAGAAAAGTGTTGACGTGGAAGCTTAATGGGCATTTATATTAGTTAATGTTTTTCTGACTGTTGGGATTTTCAGTTTGTTTTAGTTGTAGCAGTGCTTAGGGGAATGACCCACTTGTCTTTAGGATATGAGTGAGTTGCTATTCTAATGGTTGTGACTCTGTTTTGAGTATTTTGAAACTTTGGTGCTCCTTGATATTGGTATTGTCCTTGATCCAAGCTGACCCATAAAGTTCTTTGTCTTTTAATCTTCAATTATGTTTATATTCTCATTTTCTTTTCTTATTTATAGCCGTGTTTCACATTTTCTTTTTAATTTCTATTGGTTTTAGACTTTTTTTTGTTAATTTCTATAGGTTTTGAGACTTGAGATGCATCTTATCTGAAATAGCTGTTTCCTCTTTTAATAGTTGTTTAAATCCATTAGTAGTAATAAATGTTTTAATCAACGACGTGTTTGTTCATAAATGAAGTATTAGGTTTGAAATGCTGTTTGATTGAATCTGCTTTATGGGTATTAATAATAAATTTGTATGTTGGTTTAGTAATGTATTTATTAACATTTATTTTCATTATAAATTTTATTTCTAAATTTTATTCCAGGCTGTGTTTATGTTTAATATCAATTTCGCTTTAAGTTGTCTATTTGAGTATTGTAGAATAATTTGTTTTTAAATAATTATTTTTACAATTTAAAATTTCAAAATTATTTCGCTTTCGAAGTTTTAAGTTTGTGTATTCGTTTTTGATATTTTTCTAAATATTACTTCGTGTATTAAAAATTAATAAAATTGTACTTCGGGTATAATACTAACGTATATAACTAATTATTTTCATTAAATATTAACATCTGTTATTCCTAATGTATTAACTCTTCCTTACTAATTCATTAATACCTTTATTCTTTCTCTAGATTAACAGTCTACTAAATGTACAAAGTAATTTCAATAACAATACTATATATAATAAAAAATATATTTGTTTTTAAATAATTATTTTTACAATTTAAAATTTCAAAATTATTTCGCTTTTAAAGTTTGTTTTTATGAAGTTACTTTTAACTGTCTTTCTATTTGTCTTTTATCAAATACTCTGTATTCTTATTTATTTTAGGTAATATAAAATAGGTCTAAAATGAAATAATGAATTGTTTATTTGCATAAATATTGTGAGAAAAAATAGGTGAAAAATGAAATAATAAATTCTGTGAGAAAAGAAATATTGATAACGTATTTTATTTATTATTATTATATAATGATGTTGATTTCTATCTAAAACTAGTTTTTTCCCTCTCCTTTTCTCTTATATATGTAGAAAAATCCTTAAAAGAAGTGTAGTTGAGGTCCACTCTTTGCCAGTTCACTTTTTTGAGGTTGGGACGGTTCCATTTTGTGAAAATACTAAAAGGCAAAATAGAATCCTCGTTTGTACTTTGTGGTTTTTTTGTTTCCAATTTAGAAAAATTAAGTTATCCAAAATTTATTATCTAAATAAAATATCGAGAATTTTATAAATAAAATTAAAACTAAGAGTAGAAACTCATTAATACAGATTTATTTTTATATAATAAAATTTTATACAATACATGAATATTTTATAGTAGACTCAATGAAAAGATATTTTATTTAAATGATATATGTTACTATTTATTTGATGTCGAATTTCAAATTCACAACATAAATTGGATTTAATATGTATTTATCTACTAGAAATTAGGGGCGATAGAATAGGTGCCCGTGGCTTAACCCGTCAAAAAAAAGTGGGGGATGGAATAATTGTAACAAGTGGATTGAAAATTTTGATCGGGTTCTTCAACTCTGTTTTTTAAATATGGTTTTAATGTTATATTTTAAAATTTTGTTATATATATTTATATTAAAAGTATATTTAATTATATAATTTTTAAAATTCTTTTAATTAATTAATTAATGTCTTTAGTTAAATAAATTAAAATAATTAATTTCCACATCTTAAATTATTTGATTATAATTGATAATTTGAATTTAATTTGTAAGAGTTGATGATTTAAGTCATAATACTAGAAAAAATTAATTTTTATTTTTATCAGTCCATCTCGCTAGTTATCGGGTTAAGTAAGGCAAATGAAAAATATGAGATTGTTTCTACTTGCACATTTATATGTTCCTCTGACATCCCATATAAATGTGAAATATGGTTTTGTCCTTCAAGTAACAAGGAAATTTTTAAAATCCTAGACAACTTTTTACCTTCTTAATTTTTTATTTATTTTTCTGAGCGCTTCAGCCTCAAGCACCCCAACACCCATTTGAGCAAGTTGTAAATTTTTGGATGGTTCTTTACACATTTTATGAGGAATACACAATTCGTTTGTGGTTATGAGGATTAGACTAGTTTTCGAGTTATATTTTACTGTTCTTGTCCATTAGTTTATCAGTTTATCAGTGTGTCTTTCTCCATTTCCTTTTTCATATTTTGTAAACATTTCAGATTAAGTATATGTCAGAAGTTATGTTGTAATTCAAAATTGTCCACCAAATTTAAACAATCTGGGAGTAATTTTTTTTTTAATTACATAAACTACTGGAAGCTAATTTTTATTGGGTATCAACTTCTGGTTTATGTAATCTAATCTGTAATATTTTTTTGAAAAATTACTTCTACTTTTGATATTAGTTTCTAATTTATATAATCCAAATATTTTGTTGAAAAATTACTTCTAAATATATCATGTAATTTGAAATATATATTTATCTTATAAATTACTTAATTCATAATATTTTTACGAATCGAGTTATGAATTTGAGATTGTTCAATTAAAAAACTATTCCATCTTTTTAATTAATAAGAAATTATATAATCTGACAAGAAATACACAATCTAAAATACACCACCAAAACATCTCCATAACCATAACTTCAAATATTTAACTTACATGAGGTATTTCTAGAAATACCAAAAACATCTCCATAACCATAACTTCAAATATTTAACTTATTTACATGAGGTATTTCTAGAAATATAAAAGTTATGGGTGTGCCACAACCACAAAAATATATGCAACCTGAAGATGATTGGCGAGTTGAAATACCAACTCTACCCACGAACCATGGCCCAATTTGCTAACCATCGCCCAAATTTACTACCTTTACTTGAAATCGATTGTCGGGTTTAGAGTTTTGATTTTTATAAAATAATTTCTTACCCTTTTAATATTTAAAAGAATGTTTAAATTATTTTCATTTTATTATTATTAAATATAGATAATAAGTGAGAGTATAAAATTTATTTATTAAATACATTTAATTATACTATTTATATATATATATATAATAAATTTCATTGTTTTAAATTATTATTATTATTTATTCATTTTGTATTTTCATTTTAATTTATTTTTTTATTAAAAAACTATGACTATTATATTTTTATAATAATTAAGTTTGTTTTGCGAAATATATATTAACTTGTTACTACAATGTTATTATTATTATTATAAATATCTAAGTGGTATGAAGCTAATATTATATGTTCCTGTCGGTTGACTTGATTATCGTTGTGCGTCTATGTCGATCACACGCCCAGTTATCCCTACTTTCGTTCGTGCCTTTTTTTGATCAAACACCTGAAAATTCAGAGACAAAGGGCGTCCTAGAGGCCGTTTGCACTCTGACGCTCAAGTTAGTGTAGGGTTAGGAAACACCAAAGGTAAGTTGTAGAAAGCTCTTTGTGTATCTCTGTGTGTGTAGCATAAAGCTGCGTAAGAATTTGTGTGTGAATAGCGTACCTTATTAAGTTTAATACTACCCCTTATATACTTTAGGGTTTCCACGATTTCCGCTAACCTTAATTAGGGTTAATGGGAACGTACCTTAGCGCCGCTATCACCCACTCTTAGGACAATCTAGCGCGTAAGACTCCCTTACTGGAGTGCAACCTCTGACGGGATGACCACCTGGGTACCAACTTGTGCACTTGATCTCTGGGGCCATCCGTCCTGGGAGTGCCCTAGCTGTTCACGTGCCATGCATGCAGCTCACCCCTGGAACGTGACCCTTACGGGTTGTATCTAGTGCTGTGTTACGCCTGAACGCATCATCCACACCACACGCAAGGACCCCTCGTGATCTAGGCTTCTCCCTAACTGGTAACTAGTGCTGTCTGGTGGCACAACTCTGTTGTTTGACTTACCGATGTCCGAGGACATGTTAGCACATCCTGATGACTGATGCTTGACCACTCCCCGATCCTCTGGGCGTACTGTCTACAAGGCACTCTGGGCATACCGCTTGTGGGACCCTCCTTACCTGACTGAGGCTTAACCAATCCTTAACGCCTTAGGCGAGCTGCGTGTAAGGTGCTGGCCCTGCCGTCCGTGGGACCCAACTTTCATGGCCCCACGTCCACTAGCAGTCAACTACACCCGATGACTGGTCGATACACAAGCCCCCCAGTCTCGAGCTATTAACTTAGGGATCCAAGAATCCATAAACATCTTGATTCTCGTCATTAATAAAAAATTCAGAAATTTACCTACAAGTGATTAGTTAAAACATAATCATTAATAATTTAACATTAAGTAAATTGAAATATAGGTGAAAGGTACTCACATCATAAAAAAATTAAATGATGGTTATATTGAGCTCCTGGTTTCGAGTTGCAAATTATAATACATTTGACATGTATATGACAAGGGGATGTCAGTGCTTCTTCCAAGAAAAGTATTATTCCACGGAACCTTTGGGTTTGTACCAATAGCCTTAGCAGCTAATAATAAAGAAGCTATAAAATCGTCAATGGTAACTGAAAGCTTCTTTTGCGGACTCGGTTTCCAACGAGGTTTCTACAAAATAAAAAACAATTGTATTAAATTAGATATAATACAAAAATATAAATTAATATAATAAAATTAAATTATTATCAAGGTTTCTGGAATAACTCGAATGAGGTGTCTGGGCCAGGCTATTGCCTCGACCACAATAGTTACCTAATCTGTCGATAGAGGAACACGAGCATCACCAACTCGTACTTTATCCATCGTCACCTTCATCACATCAAGGGGAGACACACGTTGTGTAAGGTAGTGGCCACTTCAAAGACTTTTCCAGTGGCCACCACCAGAGGAATGATGGCGTCCTCTATAAGTAACTCACACTGGCTTATCTGGCCAATGACATCCCTTGATGTTGTAGCAGCTGCACAACTTCCCTTTGTGCTCCTGAGAGTGGGAGCCACAAACGGCTCAACATGTAGCTGTTGCGATAGAAAATCCTGTCACAATAGTCGATTCTTCTCCTCAAACTCTAGTCGCATTTGCTCACTCTCTGATTGCATCTTTTGACTTAAATTTGTTAGAATGGATGGCTTTAAACTAGAGGGGGGGGGGGGGTGAATGGTTTAAAGAGGGATTTCGAGAACTTTTAAGTCAAGAATGAAATTACTTTAAGAAACAAAAGATAAGGAATTCAGTTTGCCAAAACAACAAGCAAAAACAACAGCACCAGAAAAACAATCGGTTGTTTATACCAGTTTGCAAATATCAAAACTGAATTTAAAGAGATTAAGGATAGAGAGAATGCACACAGATGTTTATACTGATTCACTCTAAACCCAGAGCTACATCCAGTCTTCTCAGAAACCACTGAGGAATTTAAACCTAGATCACTTACAACACAACCAAGAAAGTGACCTTGATCCCCTCAAGACACACTTCTCTTGGCCAACACACCAACACTAAGAATGCTGATCTTGATCCCCTCAAGAACACACAACACTTCTCAGCAAACACAAAAAAGAGTCTTGTTCAATAGATACAAGGATTACACTTGTTACAGAAGCAAATCTGAAATCAATACAAGCAGAAATCCTATCTCACACTCTTTGATCAATCTCTAAGCAATCTCAACTCTTTGAAAATCAGAATCTTGTTTTTTAAAACTTCAAATCTATTTTACTGTTTTATATCAAAGATTGTTGTTTGTTATCAAATCTTAACAAACTAATAATTGCCTTTAAAGATTGGTCAAAACATTAAAAACTGGAGCGTAATCAGTTAGAAAAACATTTAATGCTCAGTCAAAGCACAAACCAATTTTTTGTTATGGTACCAAAACAAACAATCGATTGTTTCTTCGAATCAATCGGTTGTTTTGATTTTAACAGCTCAACCATTTGAAAAATAGTTTTCAACCTTTTCTCAAAACACCTAAGTATAAAACAATCGGTTGTTTCGACAAAACAATCGGTTGTTTTTCACTTAGTTTGAAAAACACTTTTCTTTTAAAAAGATTGAGAATGCCTATGCTTTGGATTCAATCAAGAGTGGATTACATAAACAATCTACCCTAGATCCTATCTAAGACAACTCAACAATAGCAAGCACAACCTAGCCTTCAACATCCTTCAAAGGGTTTGGATTCTTCAAAGCTTGAACACCACTTGGTTCAACAATCTCCCCCTATTTGATGACGACAAATCCCTGATGCTTGTGTTGTACTTGATTGAATCTGAAGTAGGTCTTGCAAAGCACAGTTTTAAGCAAAGCATAGAACTTCTGATATTTGGTTAGCACAGAAACAAGTATAGAAATTCAGAGCATAATATCAGAGTAAGCAAGAGTAAGCAACAAACAAATCTAGGAGCAAAAACCTATAAGGAAGGTTTCACTCATTCAAACTATTTTGCAGAAAATAAAAACTGAAATCAATTACAACATATATCTCCCCCTATTTGTCTTCACAAATAGACAAAGAGAAGAGATAAACAAGATAATTGTTTTGAATACATAAGAATTAAACAACAAAAGCAGCAGAAAAAAAAAAAGAAAAACTGATATAACCACTAAAAACAATCAGTTGTTTCGATACATCAACCAGTTGTTTTTCTTCATTCATCATCATCAGCATATTGAAGATCAAAGATTTGGTTCTGTACAGCCTCGATTTGTTCATCTAGAGTCATGAAGCGTGCATCCATGCTGTCAAACCTGTTATCAATCCTCTGGAAATTGCTGACACAGAGATCATGGAGATTCCTTTGATTCTCCTCAAAGTTATCAAGCCTATTAGCCATGAGTCTCTCAAAAGGAGACATGGTTTGCATGCTTTCTTCTTAATTCCCAGCACCAACACTAGGTCCAGCATCTTGATGTGCTTCAGGTAGATCTTCATGTTGAAAATCCATATCAGCAGGTTCATCTTGTTCATGATCAGCAACAGCACTAGATGAGGCTCCAAAGTCACCATCTTTGCTAATCCATTTGCCACCTACTTTGGTGAAACCCATTTTGCTGAGAGATCCATTGTTCAACTCTTGAGTTGACTTGACCAACTCAGATGTTTCATCCTCTAGGTTCACTTCAAAATAGAGTAGAAATTTAGAAACCAAAACAACATATGGATAGTGATAGTCACTTAACCTCATTGCCTTTTGCATGTGCTCTTTGATGATGTGGATCCAATTAATTCTGATCTTTTTCATAATGCAGAAGATGTACACCAGATCCTCCTTAGTAAGAACAAAATGATTGCTCACCCTTGGAGTTAGAATCCAAGTCACAATGAGGGCTAGCAACCTTTCATCAAGCTTTAAGCCTCCAACCGAGCAAGTCCTAACTTGTGCATGTTGGTTCTTCAAGCAACTCTTGTAGTATTGGATTTTGTTGAAATCCTCCATTACTCCAAGGTTTCCCTTGTTAATCCTGAGGCCTGAGTACTTTAGACCAGCAACAGCAGCCCACACCTCATGTGTAATCTCCATATCTACACCTTTTACATGAGAACCTAGGTTGTTTCCCTCAAACTTGAGATTTGTGTAGAAAACCCTTATTAAATCTGGGTAGATGTTTCACTTCATCTCCAGGAACTTTCTGAGAGATTGATCTTTGAGCAGCCTCCTTACATTATCCAGCTTTTGGCTTTTCAGCCAATCAAAGCACACAACCTTGAGGTTGTTTATCACTTTGGTGCTTGTTTCAAACCTATATCTCTCAATTAGATCATTGTCTCCAGAAAACCATCCTTCTAGCCTTCCTCCAGACCTTACAGCTCTGGTTTTGACTCTCTGATTTTCAGAGAGAGAGGACTTGACCCTGCCCTGCACAAAAAATGTCAGAAAAAGCTGAAAATCACATGGTCTTCACATGTGATCTTTGACTAGTCATTAAGGCTCTTGAATTTCCAAGATTTTGGAATATATTCCTTTATGACTGTTGTAACTTCTCTCTGAACGTGATCAACTTTCAACACAGGTTCATTAACCAAGGATTCTCTCTTTAAATTGATCTGCAACAGATAGAAATTCAAAATAGGCTCAAAACAATCGGTTGTTTTTCTGCAGCAGTGATATGAGCTGGATAGACACTTAACAAGAAACAACACTTTAAGGAAGCTTAAGGACAAATCAATGGAGGACAATGCCATCCAAATGAAGAGCCAAACTCATATACATCATGAGTGCCATGTCCTTATCACAAACACTTGGCAGAATTGAAAGGAAAGCAAGAACAAAACAAGACCACAAATAGAAGCACAATTGAAATGTGTAAACTAAAAAACTGGATAGAATTGAATCAAGAAATGAATCTACCGATTGAATTCATCAAAGGAACAAGATAAACCGAATAGAAACTTAAAACAACACCTAGAACAAGAATAAACTGTAGAAATTGAAGAACAAGCTAAACTACCGATTGGAAATGAAAATGGAGATGAAAGAAGATGAAACTTAAGTGATTGAAGACCGCTGGAATGGAATTTGGAGTTGCTCACGCCACTTGGTGATGGAGTTCCAAGATGAGTGAAGGAAGCCGCCACTTGAAGCTCTCCAAAAGCTCACAAGATGAGACTAAGCTAAGAGATCAAAATCTCACACAATTCTCTCTCCAAATGAGTAGAGTTTCTCTATATCAATTATCCAATTCTGAATTTTACAAGAGCCCACACCTCTATTTATAGTGTGAGGGTGCTGAAAAATAGGTTGGAAAATTCAAATGAAACTCATTCGAAATTCCCACAAAAAATAAGTCACATGGGAGGTGTGACCTTTTTCTACTATGACACCTCCTAAAAACTACACCTACACCTACTCTGCTAAGTCACATGGACAATGTGACTTTATTTTACATATTCACACTCCTTTATTTAATATCCACACCTCCTACAACTATACAAGAGTAATTCAAATGATGTTCTTTTATTTAATGCTTGGTCTTGGGCTTCTTGGGCTTTGGCCTTCTTGGGCTTGGGCTTTGGGCTTGGGCCTCATCCTTTGAAAAGACTAATAAGAAGAACTTTAAATGATTTGGCCCTTGTCCATTCTTCCTATTAACAACATCTTTTTGATTCTCATCAAGCAATTAAAACTGATTTTAAATTTTAACCATGAGCAGAAAGAGTTCAAAGCAGATGAAGTTAAGCATTTTAAAGAAGATATTTAAACATGAGAAAGAACTTTAAAACA
Source organism: Phaseolus vulgaris (assembly GCF_000499845.2). Lineage (NCBI taxonomy): Eukaryota > Viridiplantae > Streptophyta > Magnoliopsida > Fabales > Fabaceae > Phaseolus > Phaseolus vulgaris. The sequence goes on from NC_023752.2 coordinate 27,703,522, forward strand.
GAAATTAAGAACAGAGAAAGGAAGGTCTTATCCTTTATATTGTTCTTTCAATGAGCCATGTGCTTTATGATCAAGAAGCCTCTTTTAACTGTTGAGGGCCTTTGGACAGATGCAGAGCATTGATTCAGCTTCAATGTTGGTCTTTTTCTTCCAAAAACTTGATCATATGACTTAGTCCTTCACACTTCTTTAGAATTCCTGCACAAGCATGAGTTCAAGCAACAAGATTTGGTCCCTTCACAAATGTGGGTCCAATTGATTTCTTTTTCTCATTTGGAACCTCACATCCTTTAGGAACAGAGAACTTTCTTATTTTGCAGAATCTAACCGAATGGCCCTTTTTCATGCAATAAAAGCATGTAACAACCGGTTGTTTCGATTTAACAATCGGTTGTTTTACTGGCTTTCTTAATTTTTTTTAAAACTTATCTTGTTGGTTCTGTGGATTGAAACCTAAACCAGCCTTTCCAAAAATACAACTTTGAGATGCCAAGACATTCTCAAAGTTAGATTTCCCTTTTGAAATCTTATCCACAGTACTTATAAGATAGTGCACTTTCTTTTCAAGATTTTCACAATTTTCACAAATGAGAGTGTCACACTTGCAAGAAGAGTTTTTGAAATGTGTTTCTAATTTTTCAAAATCACTTTTAGCTTTTTCCAGATCTTCTTCAAGTGATTTAACTCTCTTTTCAAGTCAACTGTTAAGATCTTTCAATCGGTTGTTTGAAAGAACCAATCTATTAGCTTCATCATGTGTTTCTTGAAAAGCTTCAAGCAATTCACTATAATTTTGTTCATTTAAAGAAGCACATGAACTTATCTCACTTGAGCTACTTGACTCATCACCTCCTTCAACAATTAAGCATAAGTTTGCCTTTTCTTCCTTACTTGATGATGAACTTTTATCATTATAAGCTCTTCTTGATTTACCTTTCTTCTCATGCCTCTTGAAGTTTCTCTTCCTTCTGTTCGGACATTTAGTTTTAACATTACCCTTCTTTTTGGATTCTGAAGAGAAAGATTCAGCAAAAGATTCTTCTTTTTCCATCAATGCACTCCTTGGATTCTTGTGATACTCTTCAAGGGTCTTCCACATTTCTTTGGCAGACCTACATTCTGAAACCTTGAGCAGTTCATTAGAATCAAGTGCAAATACAATGATGTTCATAGCTATACAATCAAGATGTTCAGTTTCAGAAGAATCATTTTCAGATATAGGCATGAGATAGTTCTTTGTAATGACATTCCAGATTTTCCTATCTAAAGATTCAATAAAGAATTTCATTCTTACGCACCACAAATCATATTTCATACCACAGAACAAAGGTGGTTTGTTTAAACATGCACCTTCCCCAAAAGAAAACTTTTCAACCATTAAAAAACAGTTTTAGGATCAACTTGAATAAGTTTCAAGAACCAAGCTCTTGATGCCAATTGTTAGAATGGATGGCTTTAAACTAGAGGGGGGGGGGGGGTGAATGGTTTAAAGAGGGATTTCGAAAAATTTTAACTCAAGAATGAAATTATCTCAAGAAACAATTGACAAGGAATCCAATTTGCCAAAACAATAGCACCAGAAAAACAATCGGTTGTTTCGCAGAAACAATCGGTTGTTTATACCAATTTGCAAATATCAAACCTGAATTTAAAGAGATTAAGGAAGAGAGAATGCACACAGATGTTTATACTGATTCACTCTAAACCCAGAGCTACATCCAGTCTTCTCAGAAACCACTGAGGAATTCCACTAAGCAATCAAACCTAGATCACTTACAACACAACCAAGAAAGTGACCTTGATCGCCTCAAGACACACACTTCTCTTGGCCAACACACCAAAACGAAGAATGCTGATCTTGATCCCCTCAAGAACACACAACACTTCTCAGCAAAACACACAAAAGAAACTTGTTCAACAGAATACAAGGATTACACTTGTTACAGAAACAAATATGAAATCAATACAAGCATAAATAGAATATCACACACTTTGATCAATCTCAATCTCTAAGCAATCCCAACTCTTTGAAAAACTCAAAAACTTGTGTTAAAAAACTTATTACTCAAATCTGTTTTTCTAAATATATTCAAAGATATTGTTTGTTATCAAATCTTAACAAACTTATTCATTGCATTTAAAAGATTGGTCAAAGCATTAAAGACTGGAGCGTAAACAGTTAAAACATTTAAAGCTCAGTCAAAGCTAAAACAGTTTTTATGTTATGGTACCAAAACAAACAATCGGTTGTTTCCTCGAATCAATTGGTTGTTTTGGTTTTAACAACTCAACCATTTGAAAAACAATTTTCAATCTTTTCTAAAAACACCTAAGTATAAAACAATCGGTTGTTTTTCACTTAGTTTGAAAAACACTTTTCTTTTAAAAAGATCGAGAATGCCTATGCTTTGGATTCAATCTAGAGTGGATTATAAAACTCAAACTACCCCAGATCCTAACTAAGACAGCTCAACAACAACAAGCACAACCAAACCTTCAACATCCTTCAAAGGGTTTGGATTCTTCAAAGCTTGAACACCACTTGGTTCAACAAAAACTGATTTTGAATTTTAACCATGAGCAGAAAGAGTTCAAAGAAGATGAAGTTAAGCACTTTAAAGAAGATATTTAAACATGAAAAATAACTTTAAAACAGAAATTAAGAACAGGGAAAAGGAAGGTCTTATCCTTTATGTTGTTCTTTCAATGAGCCATGTGCTTTGTGATCAAGAAGCCTCTGTTAACTATTGAGGGCCTTTGGACAGATGCAAAACATTGATTCAGCTTCAATGTTGGTGTTTTTCTTCCAAGAACTTGATCAGATGACTCAGTCCTTCACACTTCTTTAGAATTCCTGCACAAGCATGAGTTCAAGCAATAAGATTTGGCCCCTTCACAAATGTGGGTCCAATTGATTTCTTTTTCTCTTTTGGAACCTCACATCCTTTAGGAATCCATTTCATGAAGCCCCTGGGAACATAAAACTTTCTTATTTTGCAGAATCTAACCGAATGGCCCTTTTTCATGCAATAAAAGCATGTAACAACCGGTTGTTTCGACTTAACAATCGGTTGTTTCACTGGCTTTCTTAAAAATTTCTTTGAAAAATTATCTTGTTTATTTTGTGGATTAAAGCCTAAACCTGCCTTTCCAAAAACACAACTTTGAGATGCCAAGATATTCTCAAAGTTAGATTTTCCTTTTGAAAGCTTATCCACAATATCAACAAGATAATGCACCTTTTTCTCATGATTAATGATGTGCGTGAATCTTTTTTGCACCTCAGCAATTGTTTCACCCTTGAGCATTCTGAACATCTCATACTCTTGGATTAAAGTATGCTTCCTAACTCTCTTTACCTCATTCGTACCTTCATGAGTTACCTCCAAGGTGTCCCACATTTCTTTTCATGATTTGCATTGAGAGACCCTGAAAAACTCATCAGAATTTAAAGCAGAGGTTATTATATTTTTGGCAATGCAATCGAATTTGGCCTTCTTGCTTTCTGAATCAGTCCATTGAGACCAAGGCTTTTCAATGAAAGATCTATCTTTTTCAAACTTTGGGACAAAAGGACCATTTTCAATTGCATCCCAAATTCCTTTGTCAAGTGATTCCATAAAGATTTTCATTCTCACTTTCCAAAATTGGTAGTTCAAACCACAAAATAGAGGTGGTCTGTTGATTGAAGCACTTTCCCCAAAAGGTAGCCTATCAGCCATCAAAAACAGTTTTAGGATCACACTTGAATAAATTTCAAGAACCAAACTCTTGATGCCAATTGTTAGAATGGATGACTTTAAACTAGAGGGGGGGGTGAATGGTTTAAAGAGGGATTTCGAAAACTTCTAAGTCAAGAATGAAATTAATTTAAGAAACAGAAGATAAGGAATTCAGTTTGCCAAAACAACAAGCAAAAACAACAGCACCAGAAAAACAATCGGTTGTTTCGCAGAAACAATCGGTTGTTTATACCAGTTTGCAAATATCAAAACTGAATTTAAAGAGATTAAGGATAGAGAGAATGCACACAAATGTTTATACTGGTTCACTATAAACCCAGAGCTACATCCAGTCTTCTCAGAAACCACTGAGGAATTCCACTAAGCAATCAAACCTAGATCACTTACAACACAACCAAGAAAGTGACCTTGATCCCCTCAAGACACACACTTCTCTTGGCCAACACACCAACACTAAGAATGCTGATCTTGATCCCCTCAAGAACACACAACACTTCTTAGCAAACACACAAAAGAGTCTTGTTCAACAGATACAAGGATTACACTTGTTACAGAAGCAAATCTGAAATCAATACAAGCAGAAATCCTATCTCACACTCTTTGATCAATCTCAATCTCTAAGCAATCTCAACTCTTTGAAAATCAGAATCTTGTTTCTTAAAACTTCAAATTTGTTTTACTATTTTATATCAAAGATTGTTGTTTGTTATCAAATCTTAACAAACTATTAATTGCCTTTAAAGATTGGTCAAAGCATTAAAAACTGGAGCGTAATCAGTTAGAAAAACATTTAATGCTCAGTCAAAGCACAAACCATTTTTCTGTTATGGTACCAAAACAAACAATCGGTTGTTTCTTCGAATCAATCGATTGTTTTGGTTTTAACAGCTCAACCATTTTAAAAACAATTTTCAACCACCTAAGTATAAAACAATCAGTTGTTTCGACAAAACAATCGGTTGTTTTTCACTTAGTTTGAGAAACACTTTTCTTTTAAAAAGATTGAGAATGCCTATGCTATTCAATCAAGAGTGGATTACATAAACAATCTACCCCAGATCCTATCTAAGACAACTCAGCAACAACAAGCACAACCTAGCCTTCAACATCCTTCATAGGGTTTGGATTCTTCAAAGCTTGAACACCACTTGGTTCAACAAAATTCTCCATTAATTGTTGCCTATTTTAGTCACCAATTCCTCGTTGGTTTTTGCAACGTAGGAGGAGGATGAATTTCGTGGTGTAAGTACAAAATATCGTTGAATTTCAACCCCTTTTCCAGTTGCAGATACACGACCAGGGTGCTCAGGTCGTTCAATAACTTCATGCAATATATCTTGACCACCACGAGGTACAAAATTACCTTGGGAGCTTTGCTTAACCAAAAAATCATGCAAGAGTCCAAAATTATGTAAGTTTTTAACATAATTAATGCTTTAAAATAGATGCAAAAGTAGATGAAAGTAACTTACAATTTTTTTCTAAGACTATTCATGATTGCTCAGAATTATATGCACCCGATTTTTTCATTCGAACCATCTTCCATTTTTGGTGGCGGGTAGGTGGACATGGAGGTTCGCTGACCCCTGTATAAATTTCAGAAGTAGTTGCCTGTCTCGATTGCTCCTTCTCATTTACCAAAGATTCTTCAAGCTTTACGTTACCCCGCACGAGACATTAGGTGCGGGGTCGCATTCTTAGATGCTATGTCTTGAGCTTTCTTCCTACGACCCTGCGATAAATGAAATAAAAAAATGAATAAAATAATATTAAATAACTAGTGTTACGATCAATAAATAAAATAGTTAAGAAATTTCACTTACCATCCACTACTCAGATTCACGACTTTCAACAAAAAGACACAATGTCTCCTCCTCAATATTGGAGTACTTTGAAAAAGGATTTTGGCCTTTATAAGGTCCATAAACATATTTTGACGTTAGTTGTGACTTAAACTGATGTAATTTAATGGCCACCGAAGATAAAACCTTTGATCTTAGACTCTCCACATTAGGGATATCAAAATGCACCTGCAAAAAAATATAATAAAATTAAAATTGATCAATTAATATTAAAAAAAATATACGATAACAATAATAATGTATACATTACCAGGATATCTTTATTCATTATGATTGGTGTGAATGAACAGGGGTCACCATTTTCAATATTAGAGAAGTCATTATCAATAGGCTCCCCTTATTTTTTCCCGTGTAAAACAACATACTGATGTTCTGACGTAAAAAACCTGAGATGCTTGTTGAACCATTATAAATGGCTCACTCTGATAACTTATCTTTCGAAAGTCCACTAATGTGAATCCTGATTCATCAATTTTTAACCCACTCTTATTGTCAACCTATTTACACTTGAAAACTAGAACAAAAAACTTAGTATAGTCAACCTCCCATATCTCTTCTAGAATACCATAGTATGCCATTGATCAAACTACATGATTTGTATCTTTGAAGTGGAAAACTGCATTGAATCAACTTCAAGAGTAATACCACAATTTTGAATGTACTCTTTTCATCCTCAGACTTCGTGTAAAATATACAATTGTTCATTTTGTGACCTGTACAAGAAATGATATCAAAGTTCAATCCAGAAGCCAATTAGGTCAACATGTTTGATGCCATTGAATCCTTGAATACCTCGTCTTTAAACCAAGGCATGCAAGTTCTATTATGTTCCATCAAGACCCATTTCTCTAGTTGTCTTGGGTTATTTGCCTTCACAATGGCTTTATGAGCACATATGTTAGGTATAACCTCATCAATGTTATTCAATATATACAAATGTTCTTGCAAGAATTCTAATCGAGATTTGCTTACCACATGTACACCACATAAACATTTACTTATAGAACGCCTGTGGTGCCATGAGTTGTGTTGGGTTATTTACCTATTGGATTTGCTTTTGACATGTACCATGAACAAAATTCAATACTTTCTTCAGCTATGTAGCTTTCAATCATTGAAGTTTCTAGATGATATTGATTTTTGACATACCCTTTCAAAATTTTCATATACCGTTCAATAGGATACATCCATCTGGTCCACACAATCTAACCTCTCTTACAAGATGCACAACAAGATGAACCATAATGTCAAAAAAGGATGAATGAAAAAATCTCCAATTCACACAAGATAACGATGTTAGAATTGTAGGCCTTAAACAAGAGAGGGGGATGGGTGGGGTGGGGGGGAGGGGTGGAGTGAATTGTTTATAGAAAATTTCCACAAATTTTGAAGGTACAATGAAGGCCAAAGAGAATCACTTAATTAGAAATTTGTTAAGCTGAATTTAAAACCAGTTTTCACATAAACAACAGAAAATCAACCGGTTGTTTTTGCGAAACAATCAGATGTTTATAACAACAATTATAAACTTCAAGAAAAAACAGATTTAAAGAGATGAGGGATATAAAGATTCACACAGTAAATTTATACTGGTTCACTCTTAGCCAAGAGATACATCCAATCCCTAGAAAACCTCTGAGTATTCCACTATGCAATCAACATACCTTGATTACAACACACACCAAAGTGGTGATCTTGAACCCTTCAAAACCATACACCACCTTTGGCAATCACAACACAAAATTTAGAAGACCCTTTGAATTTGCACACCAACAGTTATTACAGAATTACAATTGTTAAGAGAAAAAGGAATGATCACACCTGATACAATCACTGATTGAAAAGAAGAAAATACAGTGCAATCCTATTCCATTCTTAGAAAGATTCCAAAGCCTTATGCAATCTTGGAAAAACTTGATTTGAAAGAAATCTTGTGAATCAATAACAACGAGGAGCGTAAAACAGATTATATATACTCCAATCAGTTGTTAAAAACATTTAATGCAAGAGTCAAATCAGTTTTAAATCAATTAAAATAGATTGAACTAACTTAACAGAATTTTGTCAAGAGAATTAAAAAAACAATCGGTTGATTTTTCGAAACAACCGATTGAATTGGTTTGACAACAAGGTCAACCAAAGTCAAACAACTTCAAATCCTTTTAAAAAACCCCTAAGAGTAAAACAACTGGTTGAAATGACAAATCAACAGGTTGGTTTTCCACTTCTCTTTGAAAACACATTTTTTTCACAAAGAATTAAAATCAAACATCTTTGGATCAAATCTATGAGTGGATTAAAAATTCAAACTCCCCAAAACCCATACACACAAGAAGTAACAAAGCCTTCAACCAATCTTCATGGATTTGGAGCAAGAAAACCAACAAAATCAGTGTGAAAACCAGTGATATAGATGCAGAATAAGAGCAAAGCAACAACAAATATGCACTGGATTTAAATCAGATAAAAAACTAGATAAATTGCAGCAGTTCAACACATAAAACCAGATAAATCTCCCCCTATTTGTCTTTTCAAGTAGAGTGAGACAAATTGCTAAGAACAAAATTAAGTAAGAATATGAGAATCAAGAATACCCAACTCATTTATTATGAAGAAAAACCTGTCCTTGGGCAGTGGCTTGGTGAAGATATTTGCAAGTTGCCTTTTATTTTCAATAAATTGAATTTCACAATCCCCATTGCTCACATGATCTCTTATAAAATGATGGCAAATCTCAATGTGCTTTGTCCTTGAATGCTGAATCTGATTTTGGTGAGATTAATAGCACTTGTGTTATCACAAAGCAAAGGCACCTTGTTAACCTTCAATCCAAAGTCCTCTAGTTGCTGTTTGATCCAGAGAATTTGAGCACAACAGCTACCAACAACTATATATTCAGCTTCTGCAATGGAAAATGCCACACTAGCTTGCTTCTTGCTATGCCAAGATATGAGACTTGAACCAAGAAGATGACAAGTCCCACTTGTTTTTTCTCTATCTAGATTACACAATACAAAATCAGAATCAGAATAGCCAACCAAATGAATAGAAGAGTGAGAGGGATACCATAAACCAACAGTGGATGTGCCCTTGAGATATTTCAGAATTTGTTTTGCAGCTTTGAAGAGAGAATCTTTTGGATTGGAATGAAATCTAGCACAAAGACAAACTACAAACATGATGTCTGGCTTGCTAGTAGTGAGATAAAGCAAATAACCAATCAATCCTCTGAATTTGGTTTGATCTACTACTGTTCCAACCAAGTTAGCATCCATATAACAACTTGTAGACATTAGTGTGGATGCTTCTTTGCAGTTTTCCATTTCAAACTTCATGATAATCTCTTTGCAATACTTGGTTTGGCTAAGGAAGATGCCATCCTTTTATTGCTTAACCTACAACTTTAAGAAGAAGGATAATTCTCCCATCATAGACATTTCAAACTCCCCCTGCATTACTGACATAAATTGTTCACATAAACTATCATTAGTAGCACCAAATATGATATCATCAACATAAATTTGAACTAAAATGATAACAGATTTGGACTTTTTAATGAAAAGAGTCTTATCAAATTTTTCGTTCTCATAGCTATGAGACAAGAGGAAATTGCTAAGCCTCTCATACCACTGTCTTGGAGCTTGTTTGAGCCCATACAAAGCCTTCTTCAACTTGTAAACATGATTGAGATGTTGATGATCCTTAAAACCGGGTGGTTGTGAGACATAAACCTCCTCATTGATAAACCCATTTAAAAAGGCACTCTTCACATCCATTTGGAACAGTTTGAAACTACTCATGTAGGCAAAGGCAAGCAGCAATCTCACAACTTTCAATCTGACCACAAATGCAAAGGTTTCATCATAGTCTATGCCTTCCTCTTGATTGTAACCTTTGGCAACCAATCTAGCTTTGTTTCTTGTAATCACTCTAGCTTCATCTAGTTTGTTTCTGAATACCCACTTGGTTCCAATTACATTCACGCTGTCAGATTGAGGAACCAGAGTCCACACTTCATTTCTGGTGAATTGATTGAGCTATTCTTGCATAGCAGCAATCCAACTCTCATCCTTGAGTGCTTCGCCTACATATTTAGGTTCAATGTGAGACACAAATGCCATATGTTTGCAGTAATTAGACACATAGGTTCTAGTAGAAACTCCTTTATTAATCTGCCCAATAATATTTTCTACAGAAAGATCTTTAGGAATCCTCCATTCTTTGGGAAAATCAATCTGTTGCAGAATTTCAACCGGTTGTTAATTAATAACCAAGAAAGATACCATCATCCGCGTTTTCATCAAACTTGCTAAGGTTTTCTTTTCCATTGTTTAAAATGTAACACTTGCAGCCAAATACTTTTAAATGACCAAAGTTGGGTTTTCTCCCATTAAACAATTCATAAGGAGTTTTCTTCAGAATTGGTCTAATCAGGACCCTATTCATCACATAACAAGTTGTGCTAACAACATCAACCCAAAAATATTTTGGCAAAGAGGACTCAATTAAAATGGTTCTAGCAAGTTCCTCAAGAGACCTATTCTTCATTTCGACCACCTCATTTTGTTGGGGAGTTCTAGGACCAGAGAAGTTATGAAAGATTCCAATTTTTTCACAAAAAGCACTGAATTTTTCATTTTGAAATTCACCTCCATGATCACTTTGAATGGCATAAATGTTACTGTTTTCACATTTTCTAATCTCTTGGCAAGCTTTTTGAATGTAGAATATGCATCACTTTTGGATTCCAAGAACAATGTCCATGTGAACCTAGAGAAATCATCAATAATGACAAGAGGAGCATAGTAGTTTCCACCAAGACTCATAGTTCTTAAAGGACCAAATAAATCCATGTGCAGTAGATCAAGGGGTTTTGAAGTAGAAACTACATTTTTCAGTTTGAAAGAATGTTTGATTTTCTTCCCCTTTTGACATGCTTCACATACATGGTTTTTCTCAAACTTGAGTTTGGGTAAACCTACCTCAAGATCTTCAGAGATTAACTTATTTAGATGATGCATGTGAATATGTGCTATCCTTCTATGCCATAACCATGATTCCTCATGTTTGGTGAGAAGGCAGGCAATAGATGCCGGATTTAAGATATCAAGAAGATAAACATTGTTGATTCTTTTACCAATCAACAGTACTTCCTGTGATTTGGGTAGCCGTATCTCACACATGTTGGGTTTGAAGGTTACTTGATAAGCTTTGTCACACAGCTGGCTTGTGCTAAGGAGATTGTGCTCTAGTCCTTCCATAAACAACACATCATGAATCAAGAAGGAGTTCTTATCACCAATGGTTCCTCTTCCAAGAATTTTCCCTTTGTTGTTGTCACCATAAGTCACATAACCTTCATGCTTGAGGAGAAGATTGAAAAATTTGGTTTTATCCCTTGTCATATGCTTAGAACAACCATTGTCCAGGTACCACATGTGCTGATTTTCCATCAAGGGGCCCTACAAGAGACAAGATCAAGTATCAAGATTTGGTCCCCTTACAAATTTGGGTCCATTGGCATTAATTGGATAACTAGAATCCTTAGAATTCTTAGGAACCCATTTTAGAATACCTTTGGGAAAAGAAAATTTCCTAACTCTACAGAATCTGATAGAGTGGCCTTTTTTCATACAATAGAAGCATGAAACAATCGATTGTTTGGACTTTTCAATTAGTTGTTTTTCAAAGAAGGTTGAAAAAGGCTTTAAAACACCACTTTTCTTGCTCTATGGATTAAAACCCAAACCAACTTTGATGGAAGAGGCCCAAACACCAACCCCACTGAAAGCCCACCAACATGTCAAATTGGGTCAATCACTAGAGCCATGGCTAGAAAACTTCAAGATGATTGGAATACTGCTACTGATGGCTGAGAAACCTATCTGTACATGCTCAAGACGCCATAGATTCTAGTGTAGAGTAGCATTTAAATTCTTGTCAAAATTAACATAGGATTTTTCTTTTGTAATTTTGATTAAAATGAAGATTGGTACCTAAAATACCAACCTAAGTTTAATTAGAGTTTTCTAAACTTTAATTAAACTTAGGTCAATCCAAGCTAGCCCAAATGGAGCGCAAGTTCTAGAACCAATTGCACATTCTAGATTCTAGAACATGCCTCCCATGTGCTCAATTCTAGGTGCCAATATTCAATTAAAATAGGTTTGAATTTCCCTCTCTTTTTACCTTGGTGTAAACCGACCTCCATTGCTATTTAAGGAGTGCCTTGGCTCATGATTTTACAAGATTAATATACATAGTGAATTGCTGCCAAATTTGAGCCAATTTCACTTCTTGCCCAAAACCTCTTAGGTTAGGCTATTGATCTTCAATTCTCACCTTACCAAAGAGAAATGGCCTCACCACTCTCATTCCCTACCTAGCATGCACCTCCAAGGTCACCACACCTCTTACGAGGACCTTGTTCACTTACAATTCATTGAGCTTTTGCCGATCATCAACAAATTCTACAAATCATGAAGGCACTTCTCCATCAAGCTTTACCAAAGCCACATTTTTTAGAAGAAAGAACAATTTCAAAGTTATATTTGCCTTTAGAAAGCTTGTCCACAATTTTCCAAGATAGTGAACCTTCTTTTTAAGAGATTCACAATTTTCACAAACACTTGACTCACATTTGCAAGAAGAGTTTTTGTAAATCAATTCCAGATTTTCAAAATCATTTTTCAAGTTATCCAACTCTTCTTCCAATGCTTTGACTCTATTTTCCAGCCAATTATTCAAGCCTTTCAACTGGTTATTTGAAAGGGCCAGCCTATTAGCTTCTCCATGAGTTTCTTTAAAAACATCAAGAAGTTGGTTGTAGTTTTCAAAATTAATTGAAGTGCTGGAACTTATACTGCTTACATCAATTTCTTCTTTTGCCATCAAGCAAAGATTTGCTTCTTCATCTCTTGAAGATGAGTTAGAGAAAGAAACTTCCTTATCTTGCCAAGCAGTGTAGGCATTCTTGGCTTTGCCTTTCCTTTTTGCTCCTCTTTCTTCATTCTCATTGTTAGGGAAATCAACTTTAATATGTCCCAGTTCACCACATCCAAAGCAGGTATATTTGTTAGAATTAAAATCATCAAGTTTCTTGCTATTATACCTATTGGAAGATTGATTCTTATTGCTATTTTTCTTCAGGAATTTATTGAATTTCCTGGTAAGCAAGTTGAGGGTCTCTCCTTTACTGTCATCACTTTAGTCTTGACAATTTTTGAGTCCAACAATCTTCAGGGCAATGTTTGATGTGATTCCACTAGCCATATAGAGAATGATTCTTGACATTCTTAGGAATCACCTTGAGCTGGACATTATAGAGGCACTTTTCTTAGAGTTGGATCATTGTTCTAAGACAAGAACTCACCAAAAACTAGTACCAAATCCCAAACTCATTTGGATGAACCAATTTTAGTCAAATTGAACCGAACAAAAGAGCAAGAAAAGCAAAGGAACAAGATGAATGGACAGAATTATAAAACTGCCGAACCAAAAACTCATAAAAACAGCAAGAACATCTAACCAAAACTCAAGAACACAAGCTAACACAAACAATAGAAAGAGGAGAAAGGAAGGAGAAAAGAAATGCTCATGAAGATGGAAGGAGGATGGATGATCTCGCCACTAGAAGTGTGGAATGCTCCTAGATGAGAGTGATGCCGCCACTTGAGGACTCCATTGATCCATCAAGATAAGACTAGAGAAGAAGGCTCAAAGCTCTCCAAAGTTCACTCAAAATTTGAGTAGAGTTTTCTTAGATTAATTCCAATCTGAAAAATACAAAGAGAGCACCTCTATTTATAGCCTAAGGTGCTGAAATATAAGCTACACAAATTCAAAAACTCCCTCCCAAAAAAGCTTCTAGAATTTGCGCCTAAAACAAAGCATGAGGAAGGTGTGACCTCTTCCTTCACTTTGGCACCTCCTTTTCTACTCCTACACCTATCTACTAACACACCCCCCTAAGACTCCTAACTAAAGACTAAAAGATGCTAAAACAAAAGAGGTTTCTAATGTTTCCCTCTAAGCACCTTCAACTAAAGAAATTACAAAAAGAGAAAATAAATGTCCTCTAGCTCCCAAAGCTTTGAACATGCTTCTTGTAATCCTTTGAGGTGGACTTTGACCTCCATGGGCGTCTTCTATTTGTGCCTCCACCTCCTCTTGATCTTGTTGATTGGCCTCCATGTCCTCTTGGGCTTGATCTCCATCATACTCCCCGAGTTGGAGAGAATTCGACCACGAATTCTGGAGACCTACAGAAAAAGGAGTTAGATCGCTGACATTAAAAGTATGACTACCTAAGAATGTATCAGGCATATCTAACTCATAAGCATTGTCATTAATCCTCTTGAGGACTTGGAAAGGTCCATCCCCTCGAGGCATTAGTTTGGACTTCCTTTGAGTAGGAAAACGATCCTTCCTCAAGTGAAGCCAAACCCAATCGCCCTCATCAAACAACAATGCTTTTCTCCTTTTATTGGCAAGTTCAGCATACTTGCCAACCTTCTTCTCAATTCTCTTCTTGATGTCTTTATGCAAAGTTTTCACAAAAGAAGCTTTTTCATCTCCATCTTTGCACAAGACATCTCCAAGAAGGGGAATAGGAAGAAGATCAAGAGGTGTTAGGGGATTAAACCCATAGACCACCTCAAAAGGAGAATGGGAGGTGGTAGAATTTACTACACGATTATATGCAAACTCAACATGGGGTAGTAAATTCTCCCACACTCTAGGATTCCCCGAAATAAAACATCTCAATAGTTGTCCTAAAGTTCTATTCACCACCTCGGTTTGACCATCAGTTTGTGGGTGGCAAGTGGTAGAAAATAAAAGCTTAGTCCCAAGCTTGCCCCACAAGGTCTTCCAAAAGTGACTCAAGAATTTAGGATCTCTATCGGACACTATAGACCTAGGAATCCCATGTAAACGAACCACTTCTTGGAAGAAGAGGTTTGCAATGTGGCATGCATCATCCACTTTGTGGCAAGGAATAAAGTGAGCCATCTTTGAAAAACGATCCACTACCACAAAAATGGAGTCCTTTCCCTTTGATGTCTTGGGTAAGCCTAAGATGAAATTCATAGATATATCTACCCAAGGCATTGAAGGGATAGGAAGATGAGTATATAGACCATGGGGATGCATCTTAGACTTAGCTTTGCGGCAAGCTATGCATTTATCACACAAACTATGAACATGTTTATGCATATGAGGCCAAAAGAAATGTTCATGCAACACATCCAAAGTTTTAGCAACCCCAAAATGTCCCATTAAACCCCCCTCATGAGCTTCTCTAACAAGAGATAATCTAATAGAGCATTGGGGAACACAAAGACGTTTTCCCTTAAAAAGAAAGCCATCTTGAATAAAAAAGTCTTTGTGTCCTCCCTTAAGACACTCTTGATAAAGGAGAGAAAAATCAAGGTCATCATGATAAAGTTCCTTAATGTGATCAAAACCAAGATATTGAGAGGTTAAAAGATTTAGCAAGGTGTATCTTCTAGAAAGAGCATCCGCCACAATATTTATTTTGCCTTGCTTGTGTTTGATCACATAAGGAAATTGCTCAATGAATTCCACCCACTTAGCATGCCTCTTGTTAAGTTTGTTTTGGCTTTTCAAATATTTAAGAGATTCATGATCACTATGTATCACAAACTCTTTGGGAAAAAGATAGTGTTGCCAAGTAAACAAAGCCCTAACAAGTGCATATAATTCCTTATCATAGGTGGAATAGTTGAGATGACTTCCCTTCAATTTCTCACTAAAATAGGCTATGGGGTGGCCCTCTTGAAGGAGAACAGCCCCAATACCTATGCTTGAAGCATCACACTCAATCTCAAATGTCTTAGTGAAATTAGGAAGGGCCAAGATGGGAGCATTAGTCAATTTTTCTTTCAAAGTGTCAAAAGCATTTTGTTGTGCTTCTCCCCAATGAAAGACCACATCCTTTTTCACTATGTCATTGAGTGGTGCGGCAATGGTACCAAAGTTTGGGACAAATCTTCTATAGAAAGAAGCAAGTCCATGAAAACTTCGGACCTCATTCAAAGATTTCGGTGTAGGCCAATTTTGAATGGCCACTACCTTTGTTTTGTCCACATGGACCCCTTTACAACTCACCACAAACCCTAGGAATTCTATATGATCAAGAGCAAACATACATTTAGCAAGGTTAGCATACAAATGTTCCTTCCTAAGGGTTTCTAAAACTTGCCTAACATGCAACCTATGGTCATTCAAAGATAAGCTATAAATGAGAATGTCATCAAAGTAAACCACAACAAACTTACCAATGAAAGGTCTAAGAACATGATGCATGAGGCGCATGAAGGTACTTGGTGCATTAGTTAAACCAAAAGGCATAACTAACCACTCATATAAACCAAAGTTGGTCTTAAAAGCCGTCTTCCATTCATCACCCGGTTTGATACGGACTTGATTGTAGCCGCTTTTAAGATCAATCTTTGAAAAAATTTTAGAACCATGTAATTCATCCAACAAATCATCTAGTCTAGGTATGGGATGCCTATACTTAATGGTTATGTTATTTATGGCCCTACAATCCGAACACATTCGCCATGTGCCATCCTTTTTTGGCACTAAGATGATAGGCATAGCACAAGGACTCATGCTATCTTGCACCCACCCTTTCTCAATCAAAGCCTCAACTTGTTGGCGAATTTCCTTGGTTTCACTTGGATTGGTCCTATATGCTGGACGGTTTGGTAAAGAAGAGCCCGGTATCAAATCAATTTGGTGCTCAATCTCTCTCAAAGGTGGAAGTCCATTTGGAGGATCTTGAAACACATCTTGGAACTCTTCTACCAAATTTTCCAAGCAATGAGGACTATCAACAAGTGATTCTACTTTAAGAGTTCTAGGGATGGCTAAGAAAAGAGGATGATGAGCCACTATTTCCCTTTCAATGTCACGCCTAGACACAAGGAGTGAAGGCTTAGAACTCTTATCTTTTTTATCTTTTTCACTCTCCCTCTTTTTCTTCATAATAACTTGGTCCTCATGAACTTCTCTTGGAGAGAGAGATTTTAAAGTAACCTTGTGACCATGGAATTCAAAAGATAGTTTGTTGGTAAATCCATCATGTAAAACTTTTCTATCAAATTGCCAAGGCCTTCCCAAAAGAACATGAGTGGCTTCCATGGGCACAACATCACATAATACCTCATCTTTGTATTTTCCAATGGAGAAATGGATGAGGACTTGTTTATTAACAATTATTTCTCCTACTTCACTAAGCCATTGTAATTTATAGGGCTTTGTATGAGAGATAGTAGGCAATCCAAGCTTATCTACTACTCTTGTACTAGCCACATTTGCACAACTACCCCCATCCACTATCAAGGAACAAATGTTGTTTTGAATAAGACATCTTGTATGGAAAATATTTTCCCTTTGACTTTCATCAAAAGGTTGTGAAACTTGTCCAAGAAGTCTTCTCACAACTAACAAGTCCCCTTCAAGTGGACATTCGCTCTCTTCCTCACTAGATGCATGAGAATGCAATGAATGCTTAGGAGAATCCGAATCATGCTCACTAACTACAATGCCCTCATGCATGTACATACTTCGTTTGGAAGGACAATTTGCAGCAATATGACCATAACCCATACATTTAAAGCATTTAGTATTAGACGTTCTAGTGGGAGATTTAGGCCTAGAAGTAGATGGCTTAGATTCCTTGGGTTTGAAAGAAGAATCTTTGGAAGGATGTTTAGAAAAAGAAGTTTTGTTTCTCCAAGACTTGGAGTAGTATCCATCATTGGAAGCATTTTTAAAAGAGTTTTTCTTAGCAAGTTGGGCTTCCACCTTCATTGCAAGATGAACTAAAGAGCCCAATGATGTATACTCTTGTAACTCAACAATGTCTTGAATATCCTTCCTAAGACCACTTACAAACCTAGCAACCATGGCTTCTTCACTTTCTTCTAATTCAATTTTAAGCACAAGCGTCTCAAGCTCCTTATAATATTCATCCACATTTAGCGTGCCTTGTTGAAACCGTTGGAGTCTCAACATGAGGTCTTTCCTAAAATGTGGGGGCACAAACCTAGCGCGCATATGATCCTTTAAAGAGTTCCAAGAGTCCACGGGAGGACCCTTGTGATAGATAATGTCCTTTACAATTCCATGCCACCATTTCATGGCATAATCACTAAACTCTAGGGTGGCTAGCTTGAGCTTATGCTCATCTTGGATCTCATGGATCTCAAAAATTTGTTCACACTTAGCCTCCCAATCTAAATATACATTTGGATCACTAGAACCATTAAAACAAGGTAGCTTGACCGAAGGAAGCTTGGACTTTGCATCATGATAGAAGCCATTGCCGTAGTGAATTCTTTCCCCTTGGTGATGATGTCTTTGTCCATGGACTTGGGGTGGAGGTCTCCTTCTCCTATGCTCATCTTCACGGCCAACATCATTTGAAGAAGCTCTTGAAGATGGTCTATGAGAATGATGTCCATCATGGATAGAAGGAGATGGTCTAGCTTGTTGGACCTCCATCTTTTGCATTTTCTCCTCCAACCGTCTAATTGTTCTTTGAGCTTCATGTAATTCACCAAGAATTGAAGCTTTGGAAGGAGAATTCTGCTTGTAGGATGCATCACTTGAAAATCCAGCCATTTGGAATTAAAAACAGCAAACACACAAAACAGCAAACAAGTTAAAAAATTAGCAAAAACAGTGAGCTTGGCAATTGAAACTGCCGAAGTGAAATGAGGTAGAAAAAGAGGTCACTCTCAAAGAAATAATGTTCTTGCACCAATCTGATCTTGAGGCCTTGGAATCCTCAAATGAAAGATGTCAAAGCAAGCACACCAATCTCAAAAGCAACCACCACAAAACCAATGAAACAATAAAGACAAACAAGAAAAGGTATAAGCAAGGAAAGGTAATTGCAAAAGGAATACTATATGTAAGACAAACTCAAAGAGTAAGAATGAAAGACAATCAAGAAAATAAAGAACTCAATGAGAAAAGTAGGCACACAAAAGAATACTTAAGGAAAAGCTCTAGAGTAGATGAAGAAAACAAAAAATTAGCTACTGGAAATTTTTTTTTTTAAAAAGCAAACTGTGCTTGATATTCACTGATTTAACTGGAATGATGTAGAGCGAACTGGATTATGAAAATTAAACCACAGAAACTTCAAGATGTTAACTCAATAATGGCACTGGAATCAATTAAAAACAGTAAGCCAATTAATTGAGATAAAGTTTTTAAAATCGCTGCCAGATTACCGTATTCTTTTCGGCAGAATTGTACACTTTTTTTATTTTATTTATCATTTTTTGTGTACTTTGAATTTTTGAATGATTCTTTTTTCTATTCTTTTCTAACACTTTGAATATCTCAAATCCAGAATATCAGAATTTTACAGTAAGTAAATCAATTGCAATAAGGAAAAACAGTAAGCACTTTTTTTCAGAAACAGAGGAATCCTAATAGGAATAAAAAACAGGATTATGAACTAGCAAAGACATAATAGAAAATGATGTATTGGAACTTGTATAGGTCTAGAATACAAGTATGAACTAAATTCTAAAAAGAAAAATGCACAAAGGATCAATATCAATTCAGAAAATAATAGACACTAAAGCAAGAAACAATCAAAACAAGAAAAGTACTACTAGAAGTAATGACAATTATGGAATAACATGACTAAGACAAAACTTGACATGATTACAAAATTAAAAGACACATCACAAATTTTAACAACAAGTGAAAGGAAGCTTAAGGTAAACTCTAGGAAGGATAATGCCATTCCAAAAGAGCAACCATACTCATAAGAAGAATGAGTGCCATAAACCTTTTCACAAGCACTTGGTGTAAAAGAAAAACAACAAGAATACTCAAGTAAAATTCTAAAACAGAAACTTAAATTGCAAGAAATTAAAGAGCTCTTGAAATAAAGTGCACACAACTCAACAATTAAACAAGAATGAACCTAAGACTCATGATACCACATGATGTGATTCCACTAGCCATATAGAGAATGATTCTTGACATTCTTAGGAATCACCTTGAGCTGGACATTATAGAGGCACTTTTCTTAGAGTTGGATCATTGTTCTAAGACAAGAACTCACCAAAAACTAGTACCAAATCCCAAACTCATTTGGATGAACCAATTTTAGTCAAATTGAACCGAACAAAAGAGCAAGAAAAGCAAAGGAACAAGATGAATGGACAGAATTATAAAACTACCGAACCAAAAACTCATAAAAACAGCAAGAACATCTAACCAAAACTCAAGAACACAAGCTAACACAAACAATAGAAAGAGGAGAAAGGAAGGAGAGAAGAAATGCTCATGAAGATGGAAGGAGGATGGATGATCTCGCCACTAGAAGTGTGGAATGCTCCTAGATGAGAGTGATGCCGCCACTTGAGGACTCCATTGATCCATCAAGATAAGACTAGAGAAGAAGGCTCAAAGCTCTCCAAAGTTCACTCAAAATTTGAGTAGAGTTTTCTTAGATTAATTCCAATCTGAAAAATACAAAGAGAGCACCTCTATTTATAGCCTAAGGTGCTGAAATATAAGCTACACAAATTCAAAAACTCCCTCCCAAAAAAGCTTCTAGAATTTGCGCCTAAAACAAAGCATGAGGAAGGTGTGACCTCTTCCTTCACTTTGGCACCTCCTTTTCTACTCCTACACCTATCTACTAACACACCCCCCCTAAGACTCCTAACTAAAGACTAAAAGATGCTAAAACAAAAGAGGTTTCTAATGTTTCCCTCTAAGCACCTTCAACTAAAGAAATTACAAAAAGAGAAAATAAATGTCCTCTAGCTCCCAAAGCTTTGAACATGCTTCTTGTAATCCTTTGAGGTGGACTTTGACCTCCATGGGCGTCTTCTATTTGTGCCTCCACCTCCTCTTGATCTTGTTAATTGGCCTCCATGTTCCTTGCTCTCTTCACGTCATTTGTTCCTTCATGAGTGACTTCTAGAGTATCCCACATTTCCTTTGCGGATTCACATTGTGATACCCTGAAAAACTCATCAAAACTTAATGCAGATGTAATAATATTCTTTGCAATACAATCATACTGTGCCTTTTTGATTTCATGCTCAGTCCATTGGGACCAAGGGTTTTCATAAAATACTTTATCATTTTCAAGCATAGGAACAAAAGGACCATTTTTAATTGCATCCCAAATTCCTTTATCAATTGATTCTACAAAGATCTTCATCCTTACCTTCCAAAACTAGTAATTCACACCACAGAACAGAGGTGATATGTTAATAGATGCACCCTCGCCAAAGGGTAGTTTATCAACCATGAAAAAAAGATTTTAGGATCAAAACTTGAATGACTTTTAAGAACCTAGCTCTAATACCAATTGTTAGAATTGTAGGCGTTAAACAAGAGGGAGGGGGGGGGTGAACTGTTTATATAAAGTTTTCGCAAGTTTTGAAGGTATAATGAAGGCCAAAGAGAATCACTTAATCAGAAATTTGTTCTGCTGAATTTAAAACCAGTTTTCACAAAAACAGCAAAAAATCAACCGGTTGTTTTTGTGAAACAATCGGCTGTTTATAGCAGCAATTATAAACTTCAAGCAAAAACAGATTTAAAGAGATGAGGGATAGAAATATTCACACAGTAAATTTCTGCTGGTTCACTCTTTGCCAAGAGCTACATCCAGTCCCCAGAAAACCTTTGAGTATTCCACTATGCAATCAACACACCTTGATTACAACACACACACACCAAAGTGGTGATCTTGAACCCTTTAAGAACAGACACCATCTTTGGCAATCACAACACATAATTCAGAACACCCTATGACTCTGCATACCAACAGTTATTGCAAAATTACAATTGTTAAGAGAAAAGGATTGATCACACCTGATTCAATCACAAATTGAAAAGAAAAGAAAATGCAGTGCAATCCCTTTCCACTCTTAGAAAGAATCCAAAGCCTTAAGCAATCTTGGAAAAACTTGATTTGAAAGCAATCTTGTAAATCAATAACAACCAGGACCATAAAACAGATTATATATACTCCAATTAGTTGTTAAAAACATTTAATGCAAGAGTCAAATCAATTTTAAATCAATTAAAACAAATTGAACTAACATAAAATAATTCTGTTAAGAGAATTAAAAAAATATAGGTTGATTTTTCAAAACAAACAAATTAATTGGTTTGACAGCAAGGTCAACCAAAGTCAAACAGTTTCAAATCCTTTTAAGAAACCCCTAAGTGTGAAACAACCGGTTGAAATGATAATTCAACAGGTTGATTTTCCACTTCTCTTTCAAAATACATTTTTTTTTAAAAGGATCAAATTCAAACATCTTTGGATCAAATCTATGAGTGGATTACATATTCAAACTACCCAAAACCCACACACACAAGCAACAACAAAGCCTTCAACCAATCTTCATGGATTTGGAGCCATCAAAGTCTATCTTCAACAAACAACAATGTCATCTTCAAGTTCATCTAACTTTCCTGAATCAATGACTTTACTAAAGAGGGAAGATAGGAATGAGCACAAACTGGTCATGGTATGTCTAAATTGTTTTGATAAGATCCCGCAAATAGCTACCGACAACAATTGTTGTATCAAGATGTGACAATCATGAGACTTCAACCCAATTAGATTTAAATCTATTCTTGATACTAGGCTCTTCACATTTGAGGAATTTACTTGTGGCCTCCAACCGTTTCGACATTGATAAAAACATATTTTTTTTCATCTTTTGACATGGTGTAACAAGCTAGGGGTAAATATTGTTGAACCAAGTGGTGTTCAAGCTTTGAAGAATCCAAACCCTTTGAAGGATGTTGAAGGCTAGGCGGTGCTTGCTGTTGTTGAGCTGTCTTAGATAGGATCTGGGGTAGATTGAGTATTGTAATCCACTCTTGATTGAATCCAAAACATAGGCATTATCAATCTTTTTAAAAGAAAAGTGTTTTTCAAACTAAGTGAAAAACAACCGATTGTTTTGTCGAAACAACCGATTGTTTTGTCGAAACAACCGATTGTTTTGTCGAAACAACCGATTGTTTTATAGTTAGGTGTTTTTAGAAAAGGTTGAAAACTGTTTTTCAAACGGTTTAGCTGTCAAAACCAAAACAACCGATTGATTCGTGGAAACAATCGATTGTTTATTTTGGTACCATAACAGAAAAACTGTTTTGTGCTTTGACTGAGCATTAAATGATTTTCTAACTATTTACGCTCCAGTTTTTAATGCTTTGACCAATCTTTAATTGCAATGAATAGTTTGTTAAGATTTGATAACAAACAACATCTTTTAAATAAAACAGTAAAACAAATTTTGGTTTTACAAGAACACAAGTTTTAGAGATTTTGAAAGAGTTGAAATTGCTTAGAGATTGAGTTTGATCAAAGTGTGTGAGATAGGATTTTCTCTTGTATTGATTTCATATTTGATTCTGTAACAAGTGTAATCCTTGTATCTGTTGAAAGAAACTTTGTGTGTTTGCTGAGAAGTGTTGTGTGTTCTTGATGGGATCAAGATCAACATTCTTAGTGTTGGTGTGTTGACCAAGAGAAGTATATGTCTTGAGGGGATCAAGGTCACTTCTTTGGTTGTGGTGTAAGTGATCTAGGTTTGATTGCTTAGTGGAATTCCGCAGTGGTTTCTGAGAAGACTGGATGTAGCTCTAGGTTTAGAGTGAACTAGTATAAACATTTGTGTGCATTCTCTCTCTCCTTAATCTCTTTAAATTCAGTTTTAATATTTGCAAACTGGTATAAAAAACCGATTGTTTCTGCGAAACAACCGATTGTTTTTTTGGTGCTGTTGTTTTTGCTTTGTGTTTTGGCAAACTGAATTTCTTATCTTTTGTTTCTTGAAGAAATTTCATTCTTGGTTTAAAAGTTTGCGAAAACTCTCTTTAAACAATTCACCCCCCTCTAGTTTAAAGCCATACATTCTAACAATTGGCATCAAGAGCTTGGTTCTTGAAGATTATTCAAGTTGATCCAAAAATCTTTTTTCTATGGCTGGAAAACAATCTTTTGAGGAAGGTGCTTCAATCTACAAATCACCTTTATTCTGTGGATTCAGTTACAAGTATTGGGAGGCCAGAATGAAAATCTTTGTGGAATCTATTGATCAAGGAATTTGGGATTCAATTGAGAATGGTCCGTACATTCCAAAGTTTAAAAAGAATGGTTCTTTCATTGCAAAACCTTGGTCTCAATGGACCAATGATGAATGTAAAATGGCCAAGCTTGATTGTACTGCTCAAAACATAATAGCTTCTGCACTAGATACTAATGAGTTTTTCAGGGTATCAAAATGCAAAACTGCTAAAGAGATGTTGGACACACTCAAGGCTGCTCATGGAAACAATGAACCAAAGGAGGCAAGGTCAAAGAGTCAAGCAAGAAGGAAAAGAAGGCAAAACAAGAAAAGCCTCAACCTCTGCTTCATGGCCAGAAAGGAAGATGACTCAAGTAGTGTAAGTTCATCTAACTCATCAAACTCTGAAAATTATGGTCAATTGCTTCAAGCCTTTCAAGAAATGCATGAAGAAGCCAACCGATTGGCCCTATTGAACAATTGGTTAAAGGAAAAGAATAGCTGGCTTGAAAACAGAGTCAAATCACTGGAAGAGGAATTAGAAAATTCAAAAATAGTTTTTGAAAACCTTGAAATTGTTTACAAAAACTCCTCTTGCAAGTGTGATACTCTTGTTTGTGAAAATTGCGAAAATCTTGAAAAGAAGGTCCACTATCTTGTTAAAATTGTGGATAAGCTTTCTAAAGGTCAATCCAACTTTGAGAATGTCTTGGCATCTCAAAACTGTGTTTTTGGAAAAGCTGGATTGGGTTTTAACCCACAAAACAAACAAGATAGATTTTCAAAATCATTTTTGAAAATGCTAGAAAAACAACCGATTGGACCATCGAAATAACCGATTGTTACATGCTTCTATTGCATGAAAATAGGTCATTCTGTGAGGTTCTGTAAAATCAGAAAATATGTTGTTCCTATGAAGTGGATTCCTAAGTCCAATAAAGATTCAATTGATGAATGTAAAATAAATGGACCCACATTCATAAGGGGACCAAATCTTTGTACTTGAAAATCTTCTTTGTAGGAAATCTTGGAGGAGAGCAAGCAAAAATGGTACTTGGACAGTGGATGTTCCAAGCACATGACAGGGGATAAATCAAAGTTCCTGAGTATCTCCTTTAGGCAAGAAGGGTATGTCACCTATGGGGACAACAAGGGAAGGATTCTTGGGAGAGGATCCATAGGAGACAAAGATTCTTGGTCATCCATGATGTGCTCTATGTAGAAGGTATAAAGCACAATCTGCTGAGCATTAGCCAACTATGTGACAAGGGATATCAAGTGATGTTCACGTCAAACACATGTGAAATCTGTCTATCCAACACCAAAGAGGTAATGTTGGTAGGTAAGAGAGTCAATAATGTGTATCTTCTAGATATCTCTTCACCTTGTTCAATTGGTTGTCTTCTATCCAAGCAAGATGAATCTTGGCTTTGGCATAGAAGAATTACTCATATTCACATGAATCACTTGAACAAGTTAATTTCAAGGGATCTTGTGATTGGGCTACCAAAGCTCAAGTTTGAGAAGGACCATATTTGTGAAGCTTGCCAAAAAGGGAAACAAGTGAAAAGTTCTTTTAAAATAAAAAATGTTGTTTCCTCTTTAAAACCCCTTGATCTTCTTCACATGGATCTTTTTGGACCCTCAAGAACTATGAGCCTTGGTGGAAATTATTATGCTCTTGTTATTGTTGATGACTTTTCTAGGTTCACTTGGACTCTTTTCTTGGAATCAAAGAGTGATGCCTTTTCTGCATTCAAGAAGCTAGCAAGAAGGTCGCAAAATACAAAGAACAGTAACATAGGCTCTATTAGAAGTGATCATGGAGGAGAATTCCAAAATGAGAAGTTTAGCAAGTTCTGTGAAAAGATGGGGATTCTGCACAATTTCTCTGCACCAAGAACTCCACAACAGAATGGTGTGGTAGAGAGGAAGAACATGTCTCTTGAAGAGCTAGCAAGGACAATGCTTAGTGAATCATCTCTTCCTAAGTACTTTTGGGCGGATGCAGTGAGCACTTATTGTTATGTGATGAATAGAGTGCTTATTAGGCCTATTCTGAAGAAGACTCCATATGAACTCTTCAATGGAAGGAAGCCCAACATCAATCATCTCAGAGTCTTTGGCTGCAGTTGTTTCATTCTCAACAATGGAAAGGAAAGCTTGGGGAAGTTTGATGAGAAAGCTGATCTTGGCATCTTCATAGGGTATTCTCTCACACGTCATGCATACAAAATCTACAACAAGAGGTTGATGACTGTAGAAGAGTCAGTTCACGTTGTCTTTGATGAGGTAGATCGCAGAAACATCCAAATCCTGAAGACCAGTGCTGAAGAAGATGAACAGAGCATCAGTTTGGAGAAGCTGTAAATCTGTGCAAAAAAACAACCGGTTGATTCGCAGAAACAACCGATTGAAATTCTGCAACAGAGTGAGCTGCTCAAAGAGTGGAGGATTCCTAGAGATCTGTCAGTGGAAAACATCATAGGGCAAATAAAGAAAGGTGTCTCCACACGTAGCTCCATCTCAAACTTCTGCAGGCACACAACTTTCGTCTCGCAAATTGAACCAAAGTCAATTGATGAAACTCTCAAGGATGAAAAGTGGGTTGAAGCTATGCATGAAGAGTTGAATCAGTTTGCAAGGAATGAGGTATGGTTTCTTGTCCCTAGAACAGCTGAAATGAACATTATAGGTTTGAAGTGGATGTTCAGAAACAAGTTGGATGAAGATGGCGTGATCACAAGGAACAAAGCAAGGCTAGTTGCCAAGGGCTACAATCAAGAGGAGGACATATATTATGGTGAAACCTTTGCCCATGTTGCATGGTTGGAAGCTATGAGGCTGCTGCTGGCTTTTGCCTGTATGAGTGATTTCAAACTCTTCCAAATGGATGTCAAGAGTGCCTTCTTGAATGGCTACATCAATGAGGAAGTATATGTGGATCAACCACCGGGCTTTGAAGAACATCAACATCCCAACCATGTCTTCAAGTTGAAAAAGGCTTTGTATGGACTGAAACAAGCTCCAAGGCAGTGGTGGTATGAGAGGCTTAACAACTTTCTGCTATCTCATGGTTATGAAAGGGGAATGGTAGACAAGACTCTCTTCATCAAGAAGTCAAATTCAGAAATAATTCTTGTGCAAATCTTTGTTGATGACATCATCTTTGGTGCTACACAAGATAGTTTGTGTGAAGAATTTGTGGCTGCAATAAAAGGTGAGTTTGAAATGTCTATGATGGGAGAATTGTGTTTCTTTCTTGGATTGCAGGTTAAGCAAACAAAGGATGGGATCTTTCTATGTCAATCAGAGTATTGCAAGGAGATTCTCAAGAAATTTGAAATGGAGAGTTGCAAAGAAGCAAGCACTCCAATGCCATCAAGTTGCTACATGGATGCTGATGCTGCTGGAAAGGGTGTAGATCAAACCAAATACAGAGGATTGATTGGCTCTTTGCTATATCTAACAGCTAGTAGGCCGAACATCATGTTTGCGGTGTGTCTATGTGCAAGATATCAAGCAAATCCTAAAGAGTCACACTTCAAAGCTGCAAAAAGAATTCTGAAATATCTCAAAGGATCATCATCTATTGGGTTATGATATCCTTCTCATTCTCCAATTCATTTAATTGGTTATTCAGATTCTGACTTTGCAGGTTGCAAGCTAGATAGAAAGAGCACAAGTGGCACTTGCCACCGTCTTGGCTCAAGCCTAATCTCATGGCATAGCAAGAAACAAGCATGTGTTGCTCTCTCTACTGCTGAGGCTGAGTATATTGCTGCTGGAAGCTGTTGTGCACAGATTCTATGGCTCAAACAACAACTTGCAGACTTTGGATTGAAGATCAGCAAAGTTCCTTTGATGTGTGATAACACAAGTGCCATCAATCTTACCAAAAATCAGATTCAGCACTCTAGGACCAAACATATTGAGATAAGGCATCATTTCATCAGGGATCATGTAAACAATGGGAACTGTGAAGTGAAGTTTGTGGAGACCAAACAGCAGTTAGCTGACATCTTCACGAAACCACTACGAAAAGAGAGGTTCTTCTTTCTAAGAAATAAGTTAGGTATCCTTGATCTTAATAATCTCTCTTAAATCTGTTTTAATTACATGTTAAAGTCTATTGTCAAGACAAATAGGGGGAGAATTATTTGGTCATGTGTATCCTTATCTGAAACTATTTAAATTTGTTTAATCTCTGATATAAAACTGTTTTCTACTGCTGCTGATAGAAACAACCTATTGTTTAGAGTAAACAACCGATTGTTTATCAGGTCTTATGCTTTAAATATGTGAAAATCTATCCAGTTGCTGTAAGAAGCATTGGATGGGATATATGCTATTTTTTTTCCAAGTACTGCTTCAGATTCAATCAGATCAAACACAAGCACCAGGGATTTGTCTTCATCAAATAGGGGGAGATTGTTGAACCAAGTGGTGTTCAAGCTTTGAAGAATCCAAACCCTTTGAAGGATGTTGAAGGCTAGGCTGTGCTTGTTGTTGCTGAGCTGTCTTAGATAGGATTTGGGGTAGATTGAGTATTGTAATCCACTCTTGATTGAATCCAAAGCATAGGTATTCTCAATCTTTTTAAAAGAAAAGTGTTTTTCAAACTAAGTGAAAAACAACTGATTGTTTTGTCGAAACAACCGATTGTTTTATACTTAGGTGTTTTTAGAAAAGGTTGAAAACTAATTTTCAAAAGGTTGAGCTGTCAAAACCAAAACAACCGATTGATTCGTGGAAACAACCAATTGTTTGTTTTGGTACCATAACAAAAAAACTATTTTGTGCTTTGACTGAGCATTAAATGATTTTCTAACTGTTTACGCTCTAGTTTTTAATGCTTTGACCAATCTTTAATTGCAATGAATAGTTTGTTAAGATTTGATAACAAACAACATCTTTTAAATAAAACAGTAAAACAGATTTTGGTTTTACAAGAACACAAGTTTCTGAGATTTTGAAAGAGTTGAGATTGCTTAGAGATTAAGTTTGATCAAAGTGTGTGAGATAGGATTTTCTCTTGTATTGATTTCATATTTGATTCTGTAACAAGTGTAATCCTTGTATCTGTTGAAAGAAACCTTGTGTGTTTGCTGAGAAGTGCTGTGTGTTCTTGAGGGGATCAAGATCAACATTCTTAGTGTTGGTGTGTTGACCAAGAGGAGTGTGTGTCTTGAGGGGATCAAGGTCACTTCTTTGGTTGTGGTGTAAGTGATCTAGGTTTGATTGCTTAGTGGAATTCCTAAGTTGTTTCTGAGAAGACTGGATGTAGCTCTGGGTTTAGAGTGAACCAGTACAAACATTTGTGTGCATTCTCTCTCTCCTTAATCTCTTTAAATTCAGTTTTAATATTTGCAAACTGGTTTAAACAACCGATTGTTTCTGCGAAACAACCGATTGTTTTTGCGAAACAACCGATTGTTTTTTTGGTGCTGTTGTTTTTGCTTTGTGTTTTGGAAAACTGAATTTCTTATCTTTTGTTTCTTGAAGAAATTTCATTCTTGGTTTAAAAGTTTGCAAAAACTCTCTTTAAACAATTCACCCCCCTCTAGTTTAAAGCCATACATTCTAACAAATATGTACGCTTACCCAACTTTATTGGTGCCAACTTGCCTCATATGTTAATCTCGATCAAATCTAAATAAGCATTTAGACCATCCTTCGTCTTCCCATTAATGTTAATAGGTGTACCAATTAAACTGCCACACACATTTTTCTCAACATGCATTCCATCAATACAATGTCTGACTTCTAACTTAAACCAATACGGAAGACGAAAGAAGATTCATTTTTTCTTCCATATGTTTGTCACATATGACTTTTTTTCGACTTACTGAAGGTGTGGTCTATGTTATTTACCTTTTCATAAACCTCAACACCAGTTAATGGAGTTGGTGGACTATTAGTGATGAAAACCATCCAACGTCGAAACATTTGGCTAAGAAGATTGGAAGCAGAAAAAGGATTTTAGAAGACTCTCATCTCAGGGAGAATTAATGTTGTCCGCTCTTCCATTTTTATCTAGTTTTACAAAAATTATTTAGAGTAGTATAGGCTTTATTTTGGGCTTGTATTTGGGCCATGTTTTTGGCCAATTTTCATGGGTCATGTATTGGGCCAATTAGAGTAGGGTGTAAATAGAAAAAAAGAAAGAGTCTAGCTAGAGTTACAATTGGGCCTCCTTGGACCCAATGCAACTCTAGACAATCTAGGGTGCACAAATAAATTTCTAGAGTGCAAAGAGAAAGCATGGAGTGTCAAGGAAGGCATGAAGGTCCACATGTCATCTCCTTAATGGAGAGGATTCTCTCCAATTAAAGGAGGACACTTGTCAACCTCTAATTTGAGAGGATTTGCTCCAATTAGAGAGAGTCACTTGTCCTTTTACGAGTGGAGAGTTTTTAAGGTTAAATTTTTCACATTGGTTTCCCATAGCACTATAAATACAAGTGCTAGCCCCCATGTAAATTAGATTTGAATTGATAATGAAATGCTGCCCAAGTTGCTAGCTCATTTGTCTTCAAATTCTCACTCTCAAGTTTGCACTTCTATTAGTGTTTTGCTTGAATCTTCTTAGAAGTTGGCCACACCTCTTCTAAGCCTCTAGTTCCCCTCTTCATTTCATCTTCTCCACAGTTCCATTCAGCCATTGATGTCATTTTCAAGTCCATTCTTCCGCAAGATACAAAACTACACAAAAAATAGAAGCCAAAACAAGCTAGTTTTGCATCATTTGGTATCTAGAGCTTACGTCTTCAAGAGATAAGTTGTTCTAATTTTTTTCTTCTTTTTCTGTCTTGTTTACTCACTGTTTTTGTTGTCTTGAATCTGTTTTCATATGTTTCCACCATTTAATTATATTTTTGTTTAGTTTAATTGGTTCAAAATGCTAAACACTCCTTGAACCATCCAAATTGTGTTGTAGGATCTCTATTTGTGTTTACTTGGATGCTTTTGATCTTTTTTTAGTCTTCTTTCATTTTCTTTTCGTAAAAACAGTTTATGTTGGTTTCATTTTCATTTTATGATCCATTTCTAGTTGTCTAAAGTCATGTTGTTTCCATATATGTCATCAAATCAAGTAGTCCTTTGTTTGATTTTTTGTTTCTTGTTTTTACAATGAATATCCACGTGGTTTGAGTCATTTTGTGCCTTTTGTGTGCTTTTCTTTTTATGTTTCTGAGTCTCTTATCTTTTTATTAGATCATTAACAACTTCATTAGAGTTAAGTTTCTATTTTTTTCTTGAGTTTCAATTCTTTTTTTCAAATCCCTTAGGTTTCTTCTTTTCTAGTTTTGTGAAATTTTGTCTCTGTTGTGAGAATTTATTGTGGGTTTTTATTTTGGTAAAAAAGTCTGAAAAAAATTCACAGAACCCTGTTGTTGGTATCCAGTTAAAACAGAACGTCCAAAAACAAAATAGAAAAAAGTTATAATAAGTAAAAGTCAGGATGTGTTCCGCCTAGAAAAAAAAAAAAGTTTCTGTGTGGTGTTGCTCTCTGAAATTTTTTTTTACTGCACCTTATTCCTTGGGATTTTTGACCTGAAAATTTTACCACATCTTACTTGATGTGTTGTGGAGTTGGGATAAAATTATGGGATTCAAATTCATTATAATATTTCCCTAGTAATCTTTTGAATAATCCTAGTGCTGAAAAACAGTTTCAATCTCTGAATACTGGTGCTACAGTGTTTGTTTAATTTATCTTAGAATACACATCCGTTTGACCTAAAATTTGTTTCGTTTGATCAAATATTGTGTTGATATTCCCAAATAAAAATTTCATACATAAAATGTTTCTGGATGAATTTTCACAATTTTTTGGAAGTTTCAGTGTCAGTTTCATTCTAGAATTTTTCTTTTGAAATCTATTCTAGTGCTATTCTTAGGTTTCCTATTTGAGTGCTCACTATTTTTGTTAGCTTTAATTGTTGATTTGTGTCTTAAAATACTTCTTGCAGTTGTTAAATTAATCCATTTGAGTTTAGCAATTTTAATTGAGATTTTCTCGATTTTTACTTGTTGGCCTCATAAGGTGAAATTCATATTGAGTGGAAGTTTGGTTTTGAAGTTGTGAAGCTAATTTCTACTTGATGATTCCTAGCTAAAGGCTAAAACCAATGATTATTTGGAGAGGGCAGCAATTGAAGACAAGAATCAAGTTCACATAAAGAGAAGGAAGATTTGACAACTTGAAGAAAAGAAATTCATAAAAAAAAATAAAATTATTTTTACCTTTGTATCACGAAACCTTTGTGTTCAAGTTTATTTTCCTTGCTTATTTTTTGCTTATATTAGTTGGTGGGGAAAATGCTTTCAAAGCAATCCCATTAAAAACATTGTAATAGCTAAATCCATTCATTAGTCGTGAAAGTGTGTCAAGGGGCTCCAAGTGTCACTTGCACTTTTACATAGGACACGTCTAGTTTACTTTTCCATCTTTCCTTCTTTATTTTCTTTGCCTTTAATTCCTTCCTGTTTAATTTCTAAGTCTCCATGATACTTAGGTGATTGCTCTGCGTTTGTAGTTGATCTTCTTTTGATCACTAGGACGCCTTGCACACACCAAATTTAGGGAAAATTTATTTTGAAGTTTCTCTTAAGGAAAAAACTTTGTTAAGACTATCCGAGGTAAGCTCTGGCTAAGAGAAGACTTGGTATTTAAGCAGTCCTAGTGACTCACCTCTCTTTCCTGGGAGTGAACTTGGAGACAGTTGACTTGTTGACTTTGATTGAAACTTCACCAACTCTAAAACCTAATTGTGAAAATATTTTCTCACTCATTTGAAATAAAAATTTTGTGAAAATAATTTCTTTTTAATTTCAAAATAAGTGATCATAATCATGCATCTAGTGTTCAAGGTAAGATGACTATGGGTGGAAAGAAGAGGCTAGGTTATTGAGAACAAAATTAGAAAAACATAGAGAAAATACAGATAAAAAAATGGATGAGATAAGAGAAATGTTTGAACAATTAGTTCTCAATCAAAACAGAGGAAAATGGTGTGAGGAAGAAAGGCATAGGCGTAGAAGAAATCCTGACTTTGATGAGCAATCTAAGAGAGCGTTTTTGTATCAGCTCCACAAACTTCAACAAAGAGATAGAACTGTAGAAGTATACAGGCAGAAAATAGAGTTACTTATGTTGAAGGGAGGAATAAGGGAAGAGCCTAGAAAAACCATTGATAGATTCAAGAGTGGTCTAAACCTTGAAATCTGGGATAGGGTTGAACTTTTTCCCTTTAATTACTTTAAAGATTCGAATGAAATAGTTCAACAATGTGTTAGGATAGAACAAGGAATTATAAGAATGACTACCACTAGGGAAGACTATTTTAACACATCCTATTCCAGAAGAGAGTTTAAAAGGGAAGATCACCCCTCCAAATCCAGGTATGAAGGGTCACCAAAGGATGAAAGGGAAAGAAAAATAGAAAAGTCTTTTTCTGGAGTTGAACCAGATATTGATAAAATTTTCCCTTCAATTACCAAACCTTGTGAGGATGTGCTTGAAGAAAAATTTGTGTTTGGAGCTGAACCAGATATATATATAAATGTTTTCTCCACAAAAAAGACAAATGATGGTTTGATTGAAAAAGAAGTAGAGGAAACCAAAAAGGAAGAATGTTCTCTTATGACACCCCTACAAACATAGCCAAGAAAGAATCCTTAAAAGGGCATTGCAATACTTTGAATTCTCCTTTAAATCATGTTGCTTACTGATGAATTTGTGTCCTCCTCTTTTCGGTTTTGGTGATGGTTTGCGGAAGCTCCATGGATTGAAGGTGGAACAAGATCCTCCTAGGAGTGGTGGTGACCTTGAAGGTGCATGATAGGTAGGATTTGAGAGTGGTGAGGCCAACTCTACTTGGAAGGTGACGGTTTAGGAAGATCAAAAGCCTAACCTAGAGGTTTTGGGCAAAGAGTGATATTGGCAAAATTTTGGCAGCAATTCACTCATGTATTAATCTTGTGAAAACATGAGGTAGGCTCCTCTTTTATAGCCAAGGAAGACCGGAAATGAAAAGACAATTTGGTAGGAAATTCAAATCCTAATGAAATGAAAGTTGGCGCCTAATGGTAGCTCACATGGCAAGTGTGACAAGGTGTGTCTCATGTGATGCCATTAGGTCTAAATGACCGGCCTTAGTTAGATTAGGTGTTTCTAGAAACCCTAATCTAACTTAGGTTGGTTTTTAGAAGCAAAAATTCAACCTAATTACAATTTAAACAATTTTACAAAGGAAAATCCTATGCTACTTTGACAAGAATTTAAAGACTATGCTACGTTTGATTTTGGACTTCTTGGAACATGTAGAGGTAAGTTTCTCTGCCATCAGTAGCAGTGTTCCAATCCTCATCAAGCCTCTTAGCCATGGCCCTTGTTGTTTGCCCAATATGTCTTGATGTTTGGCTTTCCTTTGGGTTGGTGCTTGGCCCTCTTCCATCATCCCCTCCCCCTTGGAAAGGATTTGTCCTCAAATCCAAGTCATCATCCTCTTCATTGGTACCTACGAAAGGAGACAAGTCAATGACATTACAAGTATCATGTACTCCATATTCGGCAGGTAAATCTAATTTATAAGCATTATTATTGACTTTCTTGAGGATTTGGAAGGGTCCATCACCACGGGGACTAAGTTTGGACTTCCTCTTAGTTGGAAACCTATCCTTCCTAAGATGAAGCCAAACTAAGTCTCCTTCCTAAAAAATGATTTCTCTCTTCCCTTAATTGTTGTATTTAGCATACTTCTCAGTTTGTTGTTGTATTTGCATTTTAACCTTCTCATGCATTTTCTTAACAAATTCAGCTTTGATAGCTCCTTCCTTATGCACAAATTCTTGTGGGTTAGGAAGGGGTAACAAATCTAAAGGAGTAAGAGGGTTAAAACCATATACAACTTCAAAAGGAGAAGCATTAGTAGTCTTGTGTGTTGGGTCTATTAGTGTCTAAGTTCAAGAGGGGAGGGGTGAATTGAGCTTATAAAATTTTCGCAAGAACACACAATTTTTCAGTATTTCAGAGGCAAAAAGAACATATTGTTTTTACATGAAACAGATTGATTCTTCAGAGCAGTCTTGGCACAATTTGAATTTGTTCAATGTAAAATTGTGATCAACAGAGAATTATAACAAAATCAGATCAGTTTAATATTGTGAGGATGAAGGATACAGTTATGCTTAGAAATCAAGCAAAATTACTCAACACAAGGTTTTGAGAGGAATGATCCTTTCTCAGGTTTTAATGAATGGACAGTTTGTTCACAAATCACTTAAACCATTATATACAGCAGCCTTGTTTATGATCAGAGAACTTTAACAAATCAGGAAGAACAATTTTCACTTAAACCCAGAATTAACAGATTCAATTTCAAAAGAACAGATTTAGTTCTTGACAGAATTAAGCAAAACCAGAAATGAGTGCAAGGATGAGAAGAAAAGCCACACAAGTTTTTATACTGGTTCACTCATACAGAGCTACATCCAGTCTCACCTTACCCCAAGGTGGAATCCACTAAAAACAGTACCAATTACTTACAAACACAGCAGTTCTTGAACACTACAAGAACAACACAAACAATGCTGAAAAACCCTATTTCAGCACACCTTGCACTCCAAGAAACCCTATCAAGGAGTGACTAACATTTACACCTTTACAAACAAGAATAAAGGAAAGATTACACCTGAAAAGAAGATGCAAGAACTCAAAACCAGTAGTTCAATTTGCTGCAGAACTGCACCAGCACCTTCACCAAGATTCAAGGTTTCCTAGAACAAGCACACTTGAAAATCTCTTTGGAAAACCTTTCAAAAATCTTTCAATCCTTCTTCTCACATGGAAAGTGTTTGATCTCTGTCAAAAACGTAATTGCTCAGCACACACTCATGTGAGATAGACTTTTCTTTATATAGAAAACAGTTTCTAACTTCTTTTCAAAAAACAGTTGAAAAGCAGTTATGAAAACAACAAATTCATTTTTGAACCTAACAGGTTTATTTTGTAAAAACCGCCAACTCAGCTAACTGAAATAACTGTCTGAGTTGTACCTTTGGTGCCCTAACTAACTTGTGAAAAACCTTTCAGCAGACCAAAGAATAAACCTGTTCTTTCACAGTAAAACAGATTAAAGTATAACAAACAGGCCAGCTCAGCTTTAACTGAAATAACTAACTAAGCTTTACCTGTGGTGCCCTAACAGAATTTTGGAAAAGCCTTTTAACAGAGAAGAAATAAACAGATTCTTTCTCCATAAAACAGATTTATTTTTGTACTGTTTTAAAACTTTTAAGAGCACTTTCAAAAGCTTCTCTGAGCAGACGGCGATCGTAGATGGCAATGCTCCACATGATCGCCGGTCGGTGGTCAGCATAGCTACTTGAAAAAGCGGTGCATGATCGCCGGTCGGTGGTCAGCATAGCTACTTGAAAAGGCGGTGCATGATCGCCGGTCGGTTTGAGGCAGAACACTTTCAAAAGCTTTTCAAAAACCATTTAACCACATCATGTGCTTGATCTAGGCTTGGTTAGGCATCTAGGATGGGTTATACAGCAAAAGGCAACCTTACACAATTACAAGCCTAATTACAAACATATCTAAAAACCTATTACAATCTTCAAAGCACTCAAGCCATTTTCTTCATCAAACACACATCAAGCCTTGGTAGGGAAGAAGCTTCCTCCAGCTTCAACATTGTGAACTACTCTATTGTAAGCAAATTCAATATGGGGAAGGTACACATCCCAAGATTTCTGGTTACCCTTCGTGATTGCCCTAAGCATAGTACCAAGAGATCTATTGACTACCTCGGTTTGTCCATCCGTTTGAGGATGACATGAATTTGAAAATTGTAGTCTAGTGCCAAGTTTTTCCCAAAGGGTTTTCCAAAAATGGCTTATAAACTTTGGATCTCTATTGGATACTATACTCCTTGGTAATCCATGAAATCTTACCACTTCTCTAAAGAAGAGTTTAGAAATATTTTGAGCATCATCCACTTTGTGGCAAGGAATAAAATGTGCCATTTTACTAAAACGATACACTACCACAAAGATGGAGTCATGACCTCTTGCAGTCCTAGGAAGTCCTAAGATGAAATCCATGCTAATATCTTCCCAAGGAGCATTTGCAATCGGTAGAGGGGTATAGAGTCCATGAGGCATTGTTTTAGCTTTAGATTTTAAACATGAAATACACCTAAAACAATGTTTTTGGACATCTCTTCTCATGTGTGGCCAATAAAATTTTCCTTTTAGAAGATTAAGGGTTTTGTCAACTCCAAAATGGCCCATGAGACCCCCTTCATATGATTCCTTTACAAGAAGTTTTCTATGTGTACCTTAGGAAATACAAAGTTTGCCTTCTTTAAAAAGATACCCCTCGGACACATAGTAACCTTCTTGTGCTCTACGTTCACATTTAGCAAAAATGAATGCAAAGTCTTGGTCTTCTTGATAAAGTTCTTTTATGTTGTCAAATCCAAGAATTCGAGCACCATGTTTTGAAAAGAGCACATGTCTCTTTGAGAGAGCATCCACCACTATATTTGTGCTTCCCTTCTTGTATTTGATAACATAAGGAAATTGTTCAAGAAATTCCATCCATTTTGCATGTCGTTTATTGAGCTTGTGTTGGCCTTTCAAATATTTTAAAGACTCATGGTCACTATGTATAACAAATTCTTTAGAAACAAGATAGTGTTCCCAAGTCTTTAAAGCCCTCACAAGTGCATAAAGCTCTTTGTCATAGGTGGGGTAGTTAAGGGTGGCTCCTTGAATTTTTTTCACTAAAATAAGCAATTGGATGCCTCCCTTGTAACAAAACCGCACCTATGCCAACCCCCAATGCATCACACTCTAGCTCAAAAGTTTTAGCAAAATTTGGTAAAGCTAGAATGGGTGCATTAGTAAGTTGAGCTTTTAGCCTTTTAAAGGCTTGTTCATGCTTTTCACCCCAACAAAATGTAGTGTCTTTCTTCGCTAACTCATTGAGTGGTGAAGCTAGACTTGAGAAGTTAGGCACAAAGCGTCTATAGAAGCTAGCCAAACCATGAAAGCTCCTAACATCTCCTACATTTTGTGGAGTTGGCCATTCTTGGATGGCTTTGATTTTTTCGAGGTCAACATGTACCCCCTTTTTGTTTACTACAAAACCAAGAAAAACTATGTTATCAACACAAAAAGTACATTTATCACTATTTGCAAACAAACTATTATTTCTAAGCACTAGGAAAACTTCCCTAAGGTGTCTTAGGTGGTCATCTAGACTTTGACTATAAACTAAGATATCATCAAAATAAACTACTACGTATTTACCTATAAAATCTCTCAAGACATGATTCATGAGCCTCATGAATGTACTAGGTGCGTTAGTGAGACCAAAAGGCATCACCAACCATTCATATAGTCCAAATTTGGTTTTAAAAGCGGTTTTCCACTCATCACCCTCCTTGATTCTAATTTGGTGATATCCACTTTTAAGATCAATTTTGGAAAATATGATTGACCCATGTAGTTCATCAAGCATATCATCAAGTCTTGGGATTAGATGCCTATACTTGATGGTGATGTTGTTGATGGCTCTACAATCACAGCACATTCTCCATTTGCCATCCTTTTTGGGCACCAACAAGACAGGTACAACACAAGGGCTTAGGCTCTTTTGCACCCAACCCTTCTCCAACAAGTCTTGTACTTGAGATTCTATTTCCTTTGTTTCCTCGGGGTTAGTTCTATATGATGGTCTATTTGGTAGACTTGCCCCTGAAATCAAATCAATTTGATATTCTATACCTCTAAAAGGAGGAAGTCCTACGGGTCCCTCTTTAGAGATATGTCATCAAATTCATTTAAGAGATCTTTGACTTGAGGAGGTAGAATCATAGTCTCATGATTTGTGGCAGTGCATGTAAGTGTTCCTTTACAAAAGATAAGGCTAGGTTGTTCAACAAGAAGCATATTTTCAAAGGTGTTTTCAATTGTTTTGTCTTGTTGAATGACCTTGTGGGAAGGAACACTCTTCTCCCACGCCCTTTGATCCTTAATCTTTTTCTATTTTTGTTTTTTTTTTCCTCATCCCTCTTTTATTTCATTTGTATTTGATCTCTTACCACTTGGGAATGTGGTAAAGGATTAAGTACAAACTTATTTTTCTTGTGGGTGAAGGTAATCTCGTTGGTTAGACCATTGTGCAAGGTTTTCTTATCAAATTGCCATGGTCTACTCAATAAGATGTGGCAAGCTTCCATAGATACTACATCACATAAAACATTGTCTTGGTAGTTACCTATAGAAAACTCGACCTTCACTTGTTTATCTACAGTTAATTCCCCATCTTCATTTATCCATTGAAGCTTGTAAGGTTTAGGATGAGGGACTACTTGTAGATTTAACTTTTCAACCAACCTAGAAAAATTGCAACATGAACCACTATCCACAATGAGAGAACATATGTTTTCTAAAACTTTGCATCTTGTGTGAAAGATGTTCTCCCTTTGTGTTTCTATGGCCACACTAGTTTGGTTGCTGAGGGTCCTTCTAATCATCAATAATCCCCCTTCTAAAGGATACACTCTCTCATCTTCTCCCCCTTCTTCTTTCTCACTAGGTTCTTCTTCACAACTAGTATATTCATCTATTCCTTTCAAAAACAAGGTTCTTTGGTTTGGACATTGAGCTTGCACATGTCCTCTTCCAAAGCATTTAAAACATTTAACATCCCTAGTGCGAATGGGTGGAGTGAGCATATCTTTGCCTATGGGTTTGGGAGTCTCTTTTGGTTTTTCCTTGGATGTACTATCCTCCCTTTTAAAATCTCTTTGGATAGGAGTTAGAGTAGGAACCTTCCTTTTGACTTGAGGTTTTCCTTAAATTTTGTTGTTCAACTTTGATACATAGTTGAACCAAATCATTCAAGTCTTGATAAGGTAAGAGTTCAACTCTATCTCTTATCTCAAGATTTAACCCACTTAAGAATCTAGCTATGGTGGTGGACTCATTCTCCCTAATGGAGGCTCTCATCATATAGAGTTCCATCTTTACTCCTCTACACTCATTGTTCTTTGTTGGAGTCTTTGGAGCTTGTCCATCAACTCCCTATTATAATAGGAGGGAATATGGCGGCGTCTTAGGGCTCCCCTAAGATCATTCCAATATTCTATGGGAGGTTCCCTATGAAGACATCTCTCTCTTTCTATGGATGTCCACCAATACATAGCATTCCCTTGGAAACTAATAGTGGCTAGGGGTACTTTTCTCTCTTCACTTACTCTATGGCAAGCAAATAATTGTTCTATATTCATTTCCCAATCTAAATAGACTTCTACGTTTTCTTTTCCATGGAAATGGGGTAGTTCTACCCTAACCTCTCTTGGGCTCTCTTGTTCTCTTCTAGTTCTCCTAGGGGGCGGGTTGATAGTACTCATTTATCCTAAGACTTTCCTCCCCAAAAGAATCATGATTTTGAGAACTAGATGCATGAGAACGTATTTTTTTAGATTTTTGAGAAGTTTCATCCTTTTCTTTAGCCACTTTCAACTCCTTGATTTGGGCCTCATGCTCCAATTGTCTATATATGAGAGTGATTGAAAGTCCTTGTCTAATTGTTTTATAAGAGATTTAATGGACTTTATATCACTTTCATTAGATTTAGAAGAGTGAGTTGACATGACTAAAAATTTGTGTTTAAAAGTATTTTACTTCAAGAAAGAAAAGGAAAGTAGTGAAGGTAGCTTTCCAGGAAAGAGAGGCGAGTCACTAGGACTTCTTAAGTACCAAGTCTTTCCTTGCCAAAACCTATCCCTCAAAAACTCCACACAATTCTTTTTCTAAGTAAATTACTTAGATCACAATGAGGAATGAAAAGTCAAATTTTATGCAAAGGAAAACAATGCAAAGCAATTAAACAAACAAAGCAAATAAGCAATGCTAAACAAGTAATTAACGTAAAGCAATTAGCTAAGCACAATTAAAGATTGCTAACTACAAAGCTTTAAGCTAGACGATTCCTAAGGTGAGGCTTCTAGACACTTGGAGCCTTTGAAGACACACTCATCGTCTACACGTGATTAATCCACTAATTAATCAAAGGTTGAATGTAATTACAACTCAAAGAAATACAAAGAAATTGAATTACACAAATTAAAATTCAGATTTCCTAAACTATGCACTCCATGGCTTGTAATTGCTCTTCTTTGTTGTGTTCTCCAAAGTGTATGTGTTTGTATTTGTATTTGTATTTTTGCTGCAGCTCCTTGCCTTAACCTCTTATGATTAGAAAATTAAAATATCCAAAACAGTACCTGCTAAGTAGAGATAGACTCACCATAAAATCAATTCCACTTAACAAGCACCAATTGTATTTTATCCACCAACAATTTAGAGGTCAAGAAATGAAAGCAAGAAACAAATTAAATTTTAAAACAGGACTACAGCAAATAAATTTGATTTATATGACACAACTTAGAAAGAGTTTGAATGATATTGGACAAGCAAATAAAAATAGGCACTCAACAAAGGATAGCACACAAAAGGAACCTAAAGAAAGGCACTAGAATTGATTAGAAAAACCAAAACAGCACTACTGGAAAATTCAGGTTCACAAAGCGTGACTTAAAATATTTATGCTGAGCTGGCTATTTTGAATTTGCTTCTGAAATTTTAACCACAAACGATTCAATGTCTTAGAAAACCTTTGGCGCTGGAATCACACCAAAAACATGCACCAAATAATTGTGATAAATTTTTCAAAATCACTGTCCAACTACCGTATATCTTGGCGCCAGGATGCACTCTTTTTTTATTTTATTTATCATTTTTTCTCTATTTTGTCTTTTCATCTGATTATTTTTTTCTTGATTTTCTAACACATCAAACTGTATAAATCCAGATTTTCAGAATTTTTCTCCAACGTATTTAAAATTCATAACAAAAAACAGCCAGCACAGAATTTGAAAAACAGAGTAATCCTAATTCTGGAATTTAAAAACAGAATAAGAAACTTCAAAAACACAATGGAGTAGATGTATATGAATTTGTATGGATCTAACATACAAATATGAACTCAAACTTAAAGAAAAATGCACCAAAGGATCAACAAATACAAAAATATAAATCTGGACTCAAATCAAATCAAGAAACCAAAATTATCAACAAAATCAGCACTACATGGATTTGATAACAAATTAGGAGAAACATGACTTAGACAAAACATAATAGGATTCAGAAATTAAAATGACTCAAGACACATATAATGAACCGAATAGAATTGCAAACAAGACTCAAACAACCTAAAAACAAAACAGCAACACAATTCTATATAGATTTCTACACAAATGTGAAAATTAGAAGCTCAAGAACAATTTGAACACATTGCACCGATTGAATTTCTTCAAACAACACCTAAATCAAATTAAAATGCAAAAAACAGCAAGACATCATTAAGAAGTGAAGAACAACAAGGAAATAAGAAGAACACAAACATAAAAATGAAAGAAGACACTTAGCTCTTGTAGAACCATAGCTCATGATACCAAATGATGGATTTGTGTCCTCCTCTTTTCGGTTTTGGTGATGGTTTGTGGAAGCTCCATGGATTGAAGGGGGAACAAGATCCTCCTAGGAGTGGTGGTGACCTTGAAGGTGCATGATAGGTAGGATTTGAGAGTGGTGAGACCAACTCTACTTGGAAGGTGACGGTTTAGGAAGATCAAAAGCCTAACCTAGAGGTTTTGGGCAAAGAGTGATATTAGCACAATTTTGGAAGCAATTCACTCATATATTAATCTTGTGAAAACATGAGGTAGGCTCCTCCTTTTATAGCCAAGGAAGACCGGAAATGAAGAGACAAATTGGTAGGAAATTCAAATCCTAATGAAATGAAAGTTGGCGCCTAATGGTAGCTCACATGGCAAGTGTAACAAGGTGTGTCTCATGTGATGCCATTAGGTCTAAATGACCGGCCTTAGTTAGATTAGGTGTTTCTAGAAACCCTAATCTAACTTAGGTTGGTTTTTAGAAGCAAAAATTCAACCTAATTACAATTTAAACAATTTTACAAAGGAAAATCCTATGCTACTTTGACAAGAATTTAAAGACTATGTTACGCTTGATTTTGAACTTCTTGGAACATGTAGAGGTAAGTTTCTCTGCCATCAGTAGCAATGTTCCAATCCTCATCAAGCCTCTTAGCCATGGCCCTTGTAGTTTGCCCAATATGTCTTGATGTTTGGCTTTCCTTTGGGTTTGTGCTTGGCCCTCTTCCATCACTTACTCTTCTTTTCAACAATCAGAAAAACAAAACTTTGTGATGTTGTTGCCTAGCTTGGGCAATGAACAACACAAAGTGAACAAAAATATTTTTGGAAAGGGCACTATTTCTTCCAAAAAAAACTTTTATGAAAATAAAGAGGGCCTTCTTTCCTTATTGTTTCCTTTAAATACAGTTATTTTAATTTTCCTATCTCACTTTTCTTTGATGTTTACTGTAGGTTGATATTTGACCTTGGAGGACACTTTTCAACCTCTAATTTGAGAGGATTTGCTCCAATTAGAGAGAGTCACTTGTCCTTTTATGAGTGGAGAGTTTTTAGGGTTAATGTTTGCACCTTGGCTGCCCATAGCACTATAAATACAAGTGCTAGCCCCCATGTAAATTAGATTTGAATTGATAATGAAATGCTGCCCAAGTTGCTAGCTCATTTGTCTTCAAATTCTCACTCTCAAGTTTGCACTTCTATTAGTATTTTGTTTGAATCTTCTTAGAAGTTGGCCACACCTCTTCTAAGCCTCTATATCTTAGAAGCCAAAACAAGCTACACAAAAACTACACAAAAAAAGAAGCCAAAACAAGCTAGTTTTGCATCAATTAGTCTCTTGATGTCCATTAAAGGTTTTTTTCAACCTTCTGTAAGGATGATAACTTCTAAGAAACCTCTGATGCTGAAGATATATTATCTTCCTTCCTTGTTTTAATTGTTGAGAAGTGATGTCTTCTTCGCATATTGGACATGCTTTATGACCCTTAACACTATACCCTGATATGTTACCATATGTCAGAAAGTCATTGATGGTACAAAATAACATGGCATTCATCTTGAAAGTTTCATTAGCAAATCCATCAAATACTTCAACACCCTGATCCCACATTAACTTTAAATCTTTAGTTAGGGGACTTAGATAAATATCTGTCATTTTCTAGTTGTCTTAGACCGGAACAACATAATGTATTTTCGCTTCATGCACAATCTAGGAGGTAAGTTGTAAATAACTAGTAAAACAGGCCATGAACTGTGATTCATACCCATATTACCAAACAGATTAATTTCGTCTATAGCTAAACCAAGTCGGATATTTATTGACTCTTTACCAAACTCGGGAACTCGTAATCAAATTTCTTCCATTGAATAGAATCAACTGGATGGTGGTACATGCCATCACATTTCCTCTCATCTACATGCCATCTAAGATTCTTATAATCATTTGGGTTTGCAAACAAACGTTTCATCCTTGGAATGATAGAAAGATACCACACAACCTTCATTGAAGGTCCATGCTTTTCCATCTCCTCAATAGTATCATCGTCTTTTTTGTTTCAACTAATAACGTGATAACCCATACCTCAGACATTTTTTCAAAAATTCAAAAATTTTCGTGTATAATATATAATCATTAAGACATGCACATATATTTT
The DNA here is from genome assembly GCF_000499845.2 of Phaseolus vulgaris. Taxonomy (NCBI): domain Eukaryota; kingdom Viridiplantae; phylum Streptophyta; class Magnoliopsida; order Fabales; family Fabaceae; genus Phaseolus; species Phaseolus vulgaris. The sequence continues at coordinate 27,747,938 of NC_023752.2, forward strand.
TATACTCCATACCCATCGGACAAAGAATCTTTTTGGCCTCATAATTATGATTAGGTAGAGTATTTCCCTTTGGAATCATCTCCTTCAAAAACTGAAGCAATTATGTGAAACTTTTATCAGTGCATCCATTTATTACCTTCAAATTCATCAATCTTAACACCGCCGACAATCGTGTGAAGTTAGTTGATCCAGGATACAATAGAGTCTCCACATCGCTTGACATACTTCCATATCCATGCGCTTCTGCAAAAGACTCAGCTTCAACATCACGAATCATGTCCTCCAGTTGATCATCATGTATTGCATCATCCATGGTGGCCCGAACATATTCTTGGGATACAGACACACTTGGTAAATTTAATAATTCACCATGCCATGTCTAGGTTGTATAAAATCGTAGAAACCCTTGACATAGAAGGTGCTCCCTAATTCAACATTCAATCTACTCCCGTTCAAACAATTAACGCACGAACACCTAAACTTTACTCCATCATCACCACTACTATTGGCGCCACATTGTGCAAATTGTATAAATTCTTCTACTCCTTTTTCGTACTCATCGCTTATATGAATTGAGTTAATCCAATCTCGATCCATTATCTTCTGTAATGGTCATTGAGGTGTTTACTAATGCTTGTAAAATATCACTTTTTTATTAAAAGTATGAACCTACCTCTTTCGAGAAGATTCACTTTTATTATAATTCAATTGTACATAATTTTAATCAACATTCCTTATATTTAATAAAATTTCGGCAGCATTTTGCATTGGTCTTAAGGTGAAACAAAATGAAAATAGTGACACAAAATCTCCACAATCAAATATGTACCTGAAAAACAAAACGGAATACTATGAACCAAAATTACGTAAAATATATGACATATAAATTACAAGTTTCGTACTAATGAACTAATAAAGAGTGTTTGCTCTTATCAAATTGTCCACCTAGACATAGACAATGCAAGACTCAATACAATTACTGTCATTACAACCTCCTCTGCTTTTTTAAAAATGTTTAAAAAAAATTACAATTGGAGGAGTAGTAGATAAATACATGTATTAAATCTCAAACGGAAAACTAAGAGTCTCTCATACGGACAACAATTGTCGAGGGTCGAACACCCTCAGACTCAATACTAACACGTAAGAATTATAAATATACATGCAATATAAAATTAAAAAATTTAATCATACATACAATTCAATAAAGAATATTAATTATAAACCATTAAATTATTTATAAAATAATATTATTCTAATTACAACCTAACTAATTAATAATTCTATTCTAACAATTAACATAATATAAATTAACAAATTATAAATTAATAATAACTACAAGTAACATAATATAAACTAATAATAATTGCCTAAAAAATTATAATAAATACTAACATATATAAATTATCATGAATACTAAAAAATAAAATTTAAAATTTAAAAATTGCACCAACCTGCAACTGTGGCGGTGGTGGAGGGCAATAACGGTGACAACAAAACAAAGAAGAGCAAAACGACAAACACAGTGGTGGCAGCGACGAAACACACAGTGGTGATGGAAAAACACAGACAATAACCTAAAGCAATAGACTGAATGGAAGAAAGAGCAATGAGGGTGGAGGAAGAACTTACAAAGAGAATGAGTTGAAGAGAACGAAGCCAATGAGTGCGAAGTAGACGAAACAAAAATGAAAATAACGAAAGCATAAGTGGTCAACTTTGAATTAGGTTAAATAACGGAGGTATATACGACTTTTCTTTGATAAAACCACCATCTATACCTAAACACATTGCAATATACATCACTTTTCGTAAAATCGATGTATATTTTACACTGATAGATGACAGTTCCACCCAACAACCACCATCTATTTGCTCAGTAATTGAAATATACAACGGTTTTACAAGGAACGTCGTCTATACCTTCGTTTTAATTTAAAAAATGACACCGTGTTTTGATGGACAACGTTTGACAATGAAACCAGTGTATATTAGCTATCATAAATGGGCTTTTTTGCACTAGTGTGAGTACACTTTGATCAAGCTACTCTTGACTAACAATGAGTATTCTTAACACTAACCACTCCTGGCTCAACACAGATACAAAGTTTTGTTGACCATGAAGTGTCGGTGAATCCAATCTATCTTGATGACTTGAAGTTATGTGTGTGTTTGGTTAGGTAGATTTTGATGTATAAGTTTGCATTACATTATGATCCAAGTTACTTGAAAAGAAATCTCCAGGAAAAGTTTTGTTCTCTAAATCTATGTATTTTTTTAACCTATTTATTCATGCATTAATCAGTTGAAATTGCTTCTATTCAAGTCTGTTGACTATAGTAAGCATTTTTAACGTATTGATTTATTGTATCAACCGATTGAAAATACTTAAAGTTTTTAAGGATTTAAAAATGTTTTGTTTTCTATTTTTAAATTTTTTAAAGTGAAATCAATCAGTTATTTCGATAAAAGAACTGGTTTAAAATCTGTTGATTTCATTTGGTAATAGAAAATAGTCAGTTATTTCAAAAATCAATTAAATGTGTTTAATAGAATTATGTTATATTAACCAATCTGTTTTTAATTAATAAAAATATTTTCATTAAATGATCAAACTATTTTTACAAACATTATTACCTTGTATAAGGATGTAATATGATCATTTCAAACAACAATTTTCATAAGAGAGAAAAATAGAAAGTCTTAAAATCATTCTTAAAGATCGGGTTTGCTTCTTGGATCACACTTGTTCTGTAAAAAAGGTTTATGAGTTTACATTTTTTGTGTGCTTCATTTGTAATAATCGAGGTGTAGTCAAACTTTATTCTTTTTACTGTATTTTGGTTTAAACAGATTCAGATATGGTTTCTGAATTTCGTGTGTGGTTAAGAGTGTTTTGTGTTCTTGTAGGGTTCAAGATCAACACTCTTGACTGTTTTTGTAAACCTTGTGTGTTTGTTTTAGTGAATTCTCAGCGGTTTGCTGAGGACTGGATGTACCTCTTGGTGTAAGAGTGAACTTGTATAAATCTCATGTGTAATCTCTTTCTCTCTTACTCTTATATTTGTTTTATATGTTGCTTTACAGTGTTTTGCATTTAAATCAATTGGTTGAATTTTTGTTACAACTAATTTTTATTATGAATATATGCTTTCTATTCTTTTTATAATCAAGTAGTTAATTTTATTCAATTTTCAGTACAGTATATGAAAATCTTATTGTTTTAGGCCACCTATTCTAACAAGTTTGAGTAATAAAAAAATCACTGGTTTTTAATAAAATTTAATAAAAGTAAATAAATATTAAGAATCCATCTGCAAGTAATAAAAGTTAGCACTAATAATAAAGTAAACAGGGGTTGAGCTTTTTGTGTAGAAAAATAAAGTAAATAATATTAAATAGTAAAATAAAGCAGGTTGTCCATTAAGATCTTCCATTAATTTATTCATTACATTACTCGTCTCGATGCGTCTACCTATAAGGTTTTTAATCTTTTACTTCTTGAATCATGAGCCCAAGAGATTGTTCAGAAAACTAAACAAGTGTTTAATTAAATAAAAAGTTGAATTATCAACATGCGTTCAAAAACAATTCCCAAAATAGTAATGGAACTTAGAAAAAAACTAGACATTTTAGCATAATCAGATATTGAAGAACCAAACTTTAATTACACATACCTTAGAATTATTTATGAAATTACAAGAGAATTAACGATAAGGATTTTAACCTTCCATACGGAGGCAAATTGAAAAAATTAAAAAGAAGAAAATAAATAAAAATTATAAATTCCTAATGCTCTATTTTCGAACGCTGTTGTCAAGCCTTTTTTGCTCCAAGGATTTCGGGAAAATATTTTAGTTCAAATTTTGTTCACAATTTCTAAATTTCCAAATTTCCAGAATTCTCAGATTTTTTTTCCTATTTAATTTAGAACTTTGTTTCTTCGAATCTTCGTGGATGATTTCGCTTCTGTTTCTGAGATATTGTAAATTTTGTTCTCTAATTCTTCAACTTAGATTTCATTTTTCACTTTGATTCAGATGTTATTTGGCTCATTCACAATGGTAGACACTTCATTCATATTGTCTAGTCAAATTGTTTACTTCTTGTAATCGTCAAGTCATACCGTCTACTCTAGCTAAAGACACAAAATTAGCAGAGATAGCAACTCAAACCAAAATAAACCAAATTTGATGAATCTCAATTAAAACATTTGATTTATTCATTATTTTAGTCCAAGACATCTATGATTAAAGTTATTAAGTGTGAATAAAATTATGCTTATCACTTCTCTTTTAAACATGTCTTCTTATAGGCTTTTAAATAGTAGTCATTGCATTCCCTTTTTTGACTGTTGCATTTTTTGCTCTAACAAGTTGTTATTCAAGGACATCGTAGTTGTTGGACACCAGTATGAAAAACTTGATATGGATTTTTTATGCTTATATTATTGGTATACACCGTAGTTTGGAAAGAGAGTAGTAGAATTACCAGCTTGATTATTAAAATTTCTTGAGTAAAAGGATTGCATGTAAGCATGAGTTGAAATCAATGTTTTAACATCTATTGGCAAATAAATTTTAACATCAAATCATTATAATTTAACACAAACAAATTGTCATCCATAGCCAATGCTCTTAAGGCACTGGATTAGATTGAATGAACAAGGTACCAATTTCAAATATGGGTGGTGAGGTTATGATGTTGGTTTCTTGGATGCTCAAGTAGTTGTGGAATGTACAAGAAATAAATGTAATTAATTATATATTCCATGTATTCATGTATATGGAACAACAATCCTTGGATTATCGATCAATGTTAGTCCACGTTTATTGTTCCACACATTGATCCTTATGTCAATTTTGTTGATTTTCTCTAAATTGTTAAGTTAGGAAGGAAATTCTTATAATATATCGAACTATAACTTGACATTGCCAAATTGATGACATTCTACAACTGCAAAACAAATTAACATGGTACCCGACATCCACAATTTTTCATCCTGTAGACTTGGGTGGTGTTGATCTCTACAAACCTTGATTAAAAAGCCTATAAAACTAGAATAAAAGGAGTTTTGTGATGAAAATTATAACCAAACATAATATTGAAGAAAATTGTAGAAGAATTTGAGATTTTTTTTGTGTGTGACTACTACCTAATCACATTATTTATCATTGTTATGTACCCATTTAGATAATTTTGAGACATGTTTTTAAAGTTTAGTACTCTATCTCCGTTGAAGTCCAACATCTTCTAATGTTATAGTGCATTCCTCGTTGGAAAGATGGAATGTGTGAGTCTTGTAAACAAAATAGGGTTAGAAGGATAAAATGGATAATGAATTGTACATTATCTTTTAGATTCATTTGAATCAATAATGCAACTATCAATCTCTTAAACAACCATTAAGTGCTATCACAAATATTTTGTAGAAACATTTTTTAAACACACCAATATGGGGTTAAATATAAATCAATAACAAAAACTTGAAAGAAATCACTCAAGACTAAACAAAATATTAAGTACATAACCTTTACAAGTGTTTTTGAATGAATTCTCATAAAATGATGTTCTTAGAGTTTTTCTTGACCATGTTTATAAATATCTCAAAGTGTATGAGAATTTTAAAATATTTTTTGTGCAAAGATAATCTTAAAACAATTTATGAAGACATTTTAGTTTTGATTTAACTAATTATGTTAAGTGATAACCAATTATTTTATTCTTATTTTGTTCAACTCTATTAGAATAATTGATTATTTACCTTCATAATGGACTAAATGTGCAAACATGATTTTACTATTTTGACGTAATCAATTAAAT